>NC_134486.1:79699390-79989390 GCF_040206685.1 Ascaphus truei | reverse complement strand
ATTTCACATAAGAAATATTAACCATTATTAATAAGCATAACGTTCCCCTGGTTGCTCACACTCCTATGCTGGGGACGTACTTTGGCTTGTTTCCTTTAGTATTGGTTAGATTGAATATCTCCTGCATAGCGTCAATAATTCCCCATCTCAAGTGGGCCCCTGTTCGAATACACTCTGCTTTGTGGGTTCAATATCCCCTTACTGTGTACTGCATACTTCGTTCATGCATATTGGATCAGGAGTTTGCTAAGGACTTTCCTATGGGGTTGATCCTATTATGCTCTGGAGCTACTACTCTGAGAACTCCTATTAAGCACACGCACTCCTCTTCCAGCATGAGGACAATCCTGGGCGATTACAATAGGTGCTAACTATATAGGGCATGTTCCTTAACTGAAAACAATAAACAGGGACAGTATACTCTTAAAATACATACAGTATCTATACACTTAAACATATTTACATGGACTCACAGTGAGACCCTCTGCAAAACTCAGAGGAACCTGCTTGTAGAACATTGTGTGAAGCTATATATACCCTTCTATCTCCCTATGGTCACAAGACATCCTATATGACATGATGGGGAGGGGCTATGTCAGAGTGATCCCACCCAGTTACCTATTAAAGTCGTTAACCCTTCTTTACATTACTTAGTAGTCCCCATAGAGGGGCTACATATGCAAGGCCGTTTCTTACATCTGGTGCAGAATGTTACTTACGCCACTTTAGGTCTGTGGCTTTTCTTGTACAAATGAAAGAGAAAAAACACTAGCACACAGAGATACTGAATGTCATTTATTTCAGTATAATACTGCTGACACTCCCCAAGGCGAAAGCAGGTGCAGATGGGTCAAATCTGGGACAAAGTACTTTTAAATGTACATTGAAGCCAGGTGCAAATGTCCCAAAATTGCCTTGATACTTTGACCCCTTAATTATGACAAGGAGACCAAAAGTCACACAGATCCAGATAATATAGATTCCTTTAAATTAATATACATTTGCACACAAAAAATAATTTTACTAATTTTTATTTATATGATATATTTGCTTTTGTGTCATAATAAGTGAATCCCAATATGAAAATAATTACTGTATGCAGAAAAACTACTCGCAAGCAATACAGTCATTCACTTCATTTGCAGTATACTGTAAATGTCATATGTCATAGATCAGTAAATAGAATTTATCACACATGTGATAATCATGTGGCAAAGTAGATTGAAAATGCTCACACTATAAGAATGAATAATGATGTAAACCATTGAACCATTGGGGGAAGGTTCCACAGGCCAGTGTTTGAATTTCTTCCTCTCTCATTTCCTCCTTTTATAGGAAATAAATTGATTTTCTCACAGGGGATTCATGTTCTACACCAGCTTAGTGGAGGCCTCTCATTAGGAGCACTCAGTTCATTTAGGAATGAATGTCATAGGCACAACATGGAGGAAACAATGGGGACCTGTCACTGAATTGCTACTTAGAGAAATAATACATACCTACAGTACAAGTGAGGTGTGAACAAGCCTTTACATGCCAATATAAAAGCATTATAGTTGAAGGTCAATGTAGTTGCAATTGTGTATGCATAAGGTCATATACCAGAACTTGTCATTAAAGAACATCGCATTCAAAGTAGACGCTAAAATAAATATTGAGTACCTAAACCACCCAACAGTTCTCCAATTAAATACAATTGTTCTGTTTTGAAAAGATGTTATAGGAAGAAAAAGAATGTAAAATGTATTTTATAATGTTCAGTAAAGCCCTGAAGTCCATCATTTAGGTACATGCACTCGAGTAGCAAAATGTAATTAGAATATGTATAGATTTACTTCTATGAAGAATATGTTTTTTTTTTTTAAATATTTGCAAAGAAAAATGTAACATTCAAACGGAAAATTTGTGCAAAGTTTTTTGCTATAGGGCAAAAATAATGTCAGATTTTGCCTTAGCAATTTTGTACATGAAAATTCTTGAATGATCCTTTTTACGTTGTGTTGTGCTCGCTGAAATCTGAAAAGTTAAGAAATTCCCTTCCCCCTCCAAATGCTTAACTTGTTCAGCATATGATGACCTTTAAACGACAGAAGAAGAATTAAAACCTTGGACCACAGGAATGTAAAGGTCTTTCACTGACCTGTAACACTTCTCTGACTGCACTCTGGCATTTGATGTTTAAAGCTTACATGATACAGGCTGAGATATTTTGGAAAACTCACTATTTTCTGGTATCTGCACCTGCTGAAACAGAAAGCTTCAATAAGTCAAGGCTTTTCTTCAAATGGTTGATGGAAGTCTTATTATGTAAACAACATGGAATGCTGAAAGAGGTCCTGACAAGTCCAATCTAGAAGACAATTGTGACTCCCTACCTTTCAAGAGCTACTGTATGATCAACTGGTTGCATCTGAAACTATGTAGATAATAGTGACATTCTGAGGTTATGATATCTTTGGGTGGAATTTACTAAGGCAAAAATCCCCTTTCTACTGAAGCACTGAAAAGCTGCTACAAGTTGTATCAATAATGTTGCAAAACGCCTTAGTAAAGTCATATATTTTTTTTACATACTGTAGAGCATTGTTTAGAAGTTATTGGAGCCCCCTTTCCCTATGCCTAAGGGAAACTATGCGTGCTGCTTTACCTGTTTGCTCACAGGAGGCCTAAGCCTCCGCTGCTGGGAGCCTGGGGTGAGCTCTTTCTCCTTACATGCAGTGCCTCTACCTATGAGGGATCCCAGCGTTGGCGGGATAACCCCTCACAGGACCTAATAAACACTATACACTTGAATATAATATAACTTCTTTACGGTACACACTATAACCATAAATCACAAACACATTACAATACAACAATACAATATGAGTGATTACCCCCCAATGTCCTGAGGGTGCCCTGAGCACCAAAACAAGATGTCCTCACGAGCAAACCCACCCAAAGTGTGAGGAAGCGCTATCCCTGTGAACCGTTGGTGCATGTGTATACCTTCCTGGGCACTCCTGTACCCAGGTGCAGCTATCAGATACGGATCAGTCAGGTCCCATGCTGTGGGGACTCCGACACCCTCCCTCCTTAGGGTCCTGATCCTCCTCGCGAGGAGAGCTCCAGCAGGGGGTTCTCACCGGAATGCCTATGACTCCAGTTACCTGGGCCAAGGCTGCAGGACACCGCGTGACTGTCCGGTCACTGGTGCAACAGCATTACTGTGTACAAAGGGGAAGAGTCCCTGGGGCATTCCCTGCAACACTCCGCTGGGGTGACTCAGGGCATAGCTGGGGCCTAAGGGGGCAAGCCTAGGCCTAGTTTAGGGGCACTGCTCCCTGGACTCTACCTGCTCTCTTGCCACCCTCCATCAGACTGATTCACGGGATGTTTGCGCGACAAGGATATCTTATCTCTCCCTCCTCGCAGTCTCTCATAGGCTCACTCAACCCCACGTGGGCCCTCCCTCCCACTAAGTATTCTGGGACATGTAGTCCCGCGGCCGGATGTGCGGAGCTACCCAAGATGACTGCCGCACTACCTGACTGCGCATGCGTCGCCTCGCTGTACTGGGCATGTGCAAAGCACAAGATGGCTTCCCCTGCACTCCCGATACAGCACGGAGCTCCGGCGGCACAAAATAGCAGTCCCCCCCTCACCGTAGGTAAGGGGAGGTACTCTGCTACATCATATCTTAGGATCTGGGTTTGTATATTGTAGTTTTAAAATAAACTATACCTTACGTTAAGGTAGCAATGATCTGTGTTGATGACCTTCAGTTTTTAAGCAAACTATGGTGGAACCAACAAAGTGGTGACTTGTAACAAGAAAACCTCGATTGTTCATTATAGATACTTTTTTGTAACTATATTTTGTTTTTCTAGGTCAAGATTGCAGCCCAGAGTCACCTTAATACTGTACCACTGACGTTAGTCAAGACTTTGTTTTCATGTTGATTTAGAGTAGAATAGATTTCATATTTCTTTGGGATCATTAATGTGTGTGTCCATGTAAAATGAGTTATTCTTTTGAGTCTTTTAATCACATTCTTGATTACCTTGATACATCTCACCTATTATTTCCTTAGGGCTTCAAATAACTTATTTTGTTATGAAAACAAGCTCGAAGAAGAAAGCAGGTCAATCGTAAAGTTCACTTCATTCCCCAAGGCGAATTCTCTTTTTTAATCTTCGCTTAACTCACAATTTGCCTAGCAGCAAGGTATCCTTTTGGTGCCACAAGCTGCAAAAGCATCTGCAGGGTGATGAGTGATGTTTATGGAGAACAAAATGGAATTCATAACAATTTGACAATGAGACTTTTTCGACTATGCATAAAATATTCTTCCATTACTGTATGTAAACAAATGTATCTGAATTCAGAAGATCCAGACACTCGTAAAACCATTAATCATGTTTGACATAATGTGACAGCAGTGCCTAGCCTGCATATATAGTAAGATATAACATTGCAGGAACATGCAGTCCTAATTACACTAGGGGGCTATTTCTTAAAGTCTCACGGCTGCAAAAAAAGGAGCAAAAATGCTGCAAGAAAGTGCATCTAAAGTAGAGTTGGGAGAACCAGTCCAAATCCGTTTCCCAGAATTTCCCAGATTTTTTCGGATATCTGCAGACAGAGAGAGAGAGAGATCCCACCCCCTGGATTAATTAATCCGTGTTCACATTTTTAACAATCGGGTCAAGAATTTCAGTTTGCTCTCTAAAATAAAAAAATCTCAAGCTGCAGATTTGCCTTTTTGAGACAGACCCGCAGAAATCCACAGACAAAAGGAACCAGTCAATCCAAGGTGGATCAAAATCCCCCCCAAAAAAAATTCACATCTCTAATCTAAAGCAGGGGTGCGCAAACTGACGGTGCACCCCCCCCCCTAATTCTCTGTGGGGGACGCGGCAGTTACAAAGGCACTTCCAGAAGGCATCTAAAGGACAAAAACAACATTGCTGAAAATGGGATTCATAAATCTGCAGTTGTTTTTGCCCTTATTTTGCACTCAGTAGACAATTGATAAATAAAGCACAAAACCACTTTATCAACATAGTAGGAAAGTACAGTATTAAGACTACTAAATATGCAGTTTCACTTATTTACGCCAGGCAAATCTGTCTAGATTCGCTTCTCTGCAACAATTAACTTTAGAAATGTTCACACAGTTTGCTATTTTTCTTGTTTAAAGTGGCAAAATAGAAGCCCAGCAAGTTTTTTTTTAAATGTTTGTTTTTTAAGTGAATTTTGACAGCGAAATTAAGTGAAAATGCAATGCCCATTGACTTTGTAGCTTTAAGCTAACTTGCTGCAAACGTTTGGATCGAAGAAAACTTTTTCACAAGCTAAAAATGGGTAATTTGCCATGTTCTTTCAGACCTTCTAAAAATGTGCCCATCTTTAGTACTCAATGTTGATAACATGAAACGAAGTACAATAGTACAGTACTAGGCTAATTGTACAGTCCTAAAGAAGAGTATATTGAGCCATACAAACCCTCAGATGATTCCAGATGTGATTCGCTGGTTTCTAGTGTTCAAGCGTTTCTGCTCATAGTCCCATCCAATCATGAAGATATGTGGATGACAAGAGAAAAACATGCAAAGCACCAATGGTGCATTACCTTTGACACTTAAGGAGATGACTGTGACTGAGATTAAAAAAACGCTAACCAGTGCAGTGTGTGTGCAGTCCCCCACCCCCCCCCCCCCCTCACCCTTTCTGATTTAGGTTTCAATTTGTCTTTTTCTTTACACGTGTGTTTTTTTGTATAACATTGGTATTTCATACGACTGCGAAGTTATGTCTTGTCGTATGGTGAAAAACTTCAATAAAATTTGAGTTATAAAAAAGAAAACCTCGTTGATGATACAATTTTTTAACATGTATGTACAGCAGGACCCCGGGTATACGGCGGGTTCCGTTCCAGAGGCCCGCCGTATTGTGAAAATCCCCGGAAAGCGGATCCGGCGATTTTCAGTGCAGCGCATGCGCAAACCGGCATTTTCGCTATTCTGCGCATGTGCGATCTATACGCTGCACGCGCAACCTGCGGTCTGTGCATGCATGCCGGGCGCACCCGCCCGTTCTGCGCATGTGTGATTTAAAATTCAACATGGCGGCCCCCTTCTCGGTGCCGCAGTATCAGCGGATCGCCGAGAAGCGGAGCCCTGCTGTAATACGATAAAATGCTGCATAAGCTAAAAAGCTTGGAAATGAGCCGGATTATATTTGCTCCAAATGATCCCATTGGAATCGTTTAAATTAAAACTGGAATTCTGCTCACGATCAGTCTTACGGACTTGTGCCTGTAAGTAGCAGCCATCGCTTTCTCTCCTTAGGCCGTGCTTATAGTGCCAATGAAGTCACCCGTCGACACCAGCGAAAGTTATAATTTGATTTTCAGCGACTGTCGCCAGCGATGTCACAAAAGGGGGCGGGTCGCGGTCTCTCATTGGTTTAGAGACAGTCATGTGGCCACTGTCTCTAAAAAATAAAATAGACCCGGCTTCAAAATTTGGGGTTGCGATATCACTCTGTTGCTCCGTCGTCGTCACGCTTACTATAAGCGCTTGCGACGGAGTCAATGTATTTGATTCGGAGCGACGTCGCGTCGCCGTCACAAGGCACTATAAGCACAGCCTTAGAGACAGCCAGGGAGAACACACTTACAGTGGCTCCTACTTACAGGCACAAGTCCGTAGGAATGATCGTGTGAAGGATTCCAGTTTTAATTTAAACTTGGAGAGACGTTTCCAATGGGATCATTTGGAGCAAATACAACCCAGCTCATTTCCAAGCTTTTTAGCTTATGCAGCATTGTATTGTATATATACATGTTTATAAATTGTATCCTCAAGGAGGTTTTCTTATGCCACACTGCACTGGTTAGCATTTGTTTAATCTCAGTCACAGTCATCTCCTTAAGTGTCAATGGTTATGCACCATTGGAGCTTTGCATGTTTTTCTCTTGTCATCCCTATACAGTATCTTCCTGATTGGATGAGACTACGAGCAGAAACGCTTGGACACTAGAAACCAGCTAATCACATCTGGATCATCTGAGGGTTTGGTTGGCTCAATATAATCTTCTTTAGGACTGTCATCACTGGCGCCACATAGGTCATTTGCATATCCAAGTCCCTTCTGGTTTTGGAGACAACCAGCCAGACCGGTTAAGCAGCCATTGTACTTCAAGGATACTGGAACTTTAATACCAATAATATTTACGCATTTGTATGTTGCTTGTATAATACTTTATAACTAGCGCTTATTCACTAATTTTCCACGCAGGCTAATTGTACAGAAAACAACTGTGACCATTTTAAGATAAGGAAGAGACTGAAAAAACTTTGGGTATATTACAGCAAGATGATATTATTGGAAGAGCTGTATCAAAAAACCCTGACATTTTGTTCACTAAGGCCCCAAATTTAAAAATGAGGTTAGCGCCCAGTGAGTTGAGATGTACTAGTGAGACCAAGGGTTGGTTAACCACTAAACCGAAAGGATTTTTCAAATGTACCTGTTATCAGGCCTGGATATTAAAATTTGGAATGAAAGGAACACAATTCAAATTCAACCAAACTAGTGAGGTATTTGATATATCACATATTATTAATTGTAGATCAAACTATGTGGTGTATATGCTCCAGTGTCCTTGTAATCTTAAGTATGTGGGTTGCCCCACCAGTCTCCTGAGGACGAGGATACTGGTGCACATTCGCAAGATTAGTATAAGGTTGGAGTCCCATAATGTGTTGAGACATTTCAAGCAAAAACATGATTCAGACCCTGAAGGGTTAATCTATATGGGCACTGGCCATATTAAGGCCAACAAAAGAAGAGGTGATAGAACTAGTAGTCTCTTGCAGAGAGAGACTCTGTGGTTCTTTAAACGCAAAACACTAGATCCCTGTTGTCTAAATATAGAGATAGATTTGAATTGCTTTCTAAATTAATAAAGATTCTCTTGTCAGTAGTGAGATTCAGATCATTGAGCTATACTGTATATGATATGTATGGATCCATATTTAATGTCTTGATGACATTAATATTATGGGAATCCCTCTTTTTGGAATCTATCCTCATTTAATGAGGTTACAGATATTTATTATTTTTTTGCACTCTATTTTTGATATTGTAAGAGAGAACTAGACTTACATTATGAGATGCACTAATGTGTCTTCTCTTTCCCCTTTCTTTACCCCTATTGTTATTGGGTTTGTCTGATTCATAGGCTTGGCACTTCAAAGAGGCAGAATTAATATGATATAATTTTCATGTATTAATTAAACACACAAACCCAGCAAGCTCAAACGCCCACACCCTCCTAATCTTGACTATATGTAATGCCACATAGAGTGCAACTGGGCTGTGGCACATGAATATAGGAAAACACAGGGGGTGCCCAGTGCTACATCCAAATGACAAAACATACATGGTAATAATTACAAGAAATTATGCTTCAGTACTAATAACAATGCTAATGCTAATAATAAAAGATGGTATGTTTTGTCATTTGGATGTAGCACTGGGCACCCCCTGTGTTTTCCTATATTCATGTGCCACAGCCCAGTTGCACTCTATGTGGCATTACATATAGTCAAGATTAGGAGGGTGTGGGCGTTTGAGCTTGCTGGGTTTGTGTGTTTAATTAATTTCTGACTGGTATCAGTTGTATGGAGGTTGTGGCACCTCCCCCAGAGCTCACGTCAACTCCCCCTTTTTAATGGTGGATTGTCTCATCTTTCTGCAGGTAATGAATCTATTATGGTTCTTCCCCCCATACAGAGGTATTGGGAACAAATGCAGTGTAGTGTAGGACTTGCACTTATTATGGTTTACCTTGACGTTTGGTGTGCAAGCTTATGATGTTTTGGCCAAAATTTCTAACTAAAAAAACATATTTTATTATTAGCATTAGCATTGTTATTAGTACTGAAGCATCATTTCTTGTAATTATTACCATGTATGTTTTGTCATTTGGATGTAGCACTGGGCACCCCCTGTGTTTTCCTAATTTTCATGTATAATGCATGACCTAATAATACATGAATGCACTTTATTTTAGTACATGTGCATTGCGACCATTTCTAGTTAAATACCGTGCGTCAAGCAAAGAACGGTGTGCCTTTAAATGGTAATTGAACGCAACAAGCACAGTGTAATTAACGAAGATAATTAATAAAAACAGATTACTGAGCCCCTGACGAACCTGCGGTTAATGCGATGAAACGTGTAGGGCTCCACGTGGACCAGACGCTGGATCGTAACCTCCCCTACCTTCATATACTGTACGACATTGCTTCTTTTTGGAAGTGTTTCAGCTGCAGTTCGCTGCAGGGAAAGGAGGCTGGTGTCCATGAGAGGTGGAGAGCTGCAGCGATTTTTCTACAGACCCAGAGTGGTCACAATGCGATTTAACTGTGTAAACATGTGAGTGCAATCCATATGTTTACCTTTTCAACTGTGTTATAAATGTTCCGACAACATTTTCTGTTTCTTCATTTGGGATGAGAACTAACAGAGGGGATTATATCTCTTGCAAGAATTGAGAAATCGGATATACTTACAAACGCCTGATTTATATGGAAACCATGGGTGTGAGCTTAATTCACCCGACTACTATCAAGTTGTTTTAAAACAAACTAACTATTCAATGTGTTTTTTCTTGTTTCCCCATATTCTTGGAGAACACCAAATCAGGAAGACCTGTGTACAATCAGTATTTAATTTTAATATAAATATTTTTCACACATTATTTTTGTAGTGGTCCCTATTTGAGTTTTATTTATCACTAGCTTATAACTTTTTTGCACTTCCATTTTGTTGTGGGTTTACTTGGAGACATCTGGGAAGTCTCTTTGAGGAGCTTCATAGCTCTTATCTTTTCTCACTCTGCGTTTAACCTTTATTTAGTGAAGTCATTTGCTCTTTTTTTTTTTTTTTCTAAAAAAAAATATTTGTATTGTGTGAGAGAAAGAGAGAGAGAGAAAAAAACAGCACATTTACAGGTGCGCTGACGAGTATTCTAAAACTTGCCTTGGAAAATCTGGGGTAATCACCAGGTACATGCTTGGTACATGCTGCAAACATTTCAATGACATTTCTGCAGAGACTAATGGCCCATTGGATTAACACCGCAGAGGTCCCTGGCAGTCCCATTCAGTTTGAATGGGACTGCCAGGAACCCCTGCTGTTAATCCAATGGGCCATTAGTCTGTCTGCAGCAATGTCACTGAAATGTTGCAGCATGTACCCAGCATGTACCCAGCATGTACCCAGCATGTACCCAGCATGTACCTGGGTTTTGTTGGTGATTGCCCCAGATTTGTTTTAGAATACTTGTCGGCACTACAGTACTACCATCATATCTATACTCTATCCCCCATCTGCCATCCTTCCCCTCCTCGCTGGTGCACCCGGCCAGCGCTGGAAGTAGGGCCCTCCCGGAAGTCAAGCTTATGAGGGCAATGCTCCCCTCCTACATGGTACTGAAGGCCTCCCCTCACTCCCCAAGGTAAAATACTTAGAGGGGAGGGGGCGGATTTTGTGAGAAGGGGGGGGAGGATTTAGTGAGAGGAGGAGGGATGGATTTGAGTGAGGGGAGGAGGGGGGAATTGAGTAAGAGAGGAGGGAGGGGGCAGTAGGACAGTGGCCAACCAAAAAGATTGTGCCCATTTACTGGAATGCCTGAAAAAACGTTTGCCCACCCCTGATGTAATCAATATAGTAAAAACATCATATATGATAATTGTGATGCTAGTCCAGTTTTATACAGTATTTAATATTTCAAAGTATGTGTGTCAAGGCAAACATCAGGAAGAAAACAGTTAT
Organism: Ascaphus truei; assembly: GCF_040206685.1. NCBI lineage: Eukaryota > Metazoa > Chordata > Amphibia > Anura > Ascaphidae > Ascaphus > Ascaphus truei. The sequence goes on along the minus strand of NC_134486.1, from coordinate 79,978,560 downwards.
AAAAACTCTCATCTGGGAAACATACAAACTGATAAAAAGAAACCTTTGTCCTTAAAGGCCAGATCATCTTAGAGGAAAAGGGTGGAAATGAGGAGCATCACCAGTATCCAGTAAGGTAGAAAAAATGATCAAGAGTGGTCTCCATTTAAAAGATATATTTATTGGGTCACATGTAACCACCAGTGAGATTAAATAAAAAGCATCAACGCGTTTCACGCACAATGCGCTTTATCAAGATGCTAAAACTGCAATAGAAACCAGGGATCATCTTAGAGTCTTTGAACCAGGTATTCATTAAACAAGTAGGGGTACATAGGAAGCCTTCTCTCCTTGCTAGTATAGCCTAGCCTTCCGGCAGCTACTTCTTTTCCCTGGACCTTTCCTCTGTCAGTCCTGTTAGTGCAGGCAGTGGAAAGGTTAATTCCTTCCTTAGGCCTATGTGTGTATTACAGCCTTGAATGATGTATCAGTATTCAAGGGTAGGCCTAGCAACTTCTGAGGATGTCAATCTGAGGGGTGGATACTGGTTGGAACACACCCTGTATGTGCGGGCCTATCAGTATCCAGCTCTGGCTTGCTATGAGTCAGAGTTAGAGACACTCCCCATAGATGATAAATTCTGGCATCCTCCCAAATTGAGTTGAGTTCTGATCTGTTCAGTGACTCCCAGGAATGGGGTAAAAGGAGAAAGAAGAGGGAGCCTCTCCCTCCCACCCATGAGGGGATGGGAAGGGGAGAGAATTAGGCCTGAGTCCGCTCTGACCAGGGGGATAAAGAATAGCATGAGAGGTGAAGAACAACTATGAAGAAAGGATGTTCTATGTCCTGTGTAGCTGTTGAAATAAACCATCAGAAAAAACAGATTGTCTGTTACTGTCTCTGTGTATGGAGGAACGTCAGTAGGGGCCCATCCCCTGAACATTCGCAGAGGATCTCTGCTGGCTGAAGGTGCTGCACCAACTGAGACCAAGGTAAACTGTTCATCCTGTCCTGTTTCTTCCCACACCACCGCGGAGCACTCAGCCCTCCTGTTACCTACAGGTTTGCACCAGTACCTAGAAGTAGCCGATAATGGCATACCCACCCCTATCTCACTTAGGGGGAGTGGAACAAGGGCAACACTATCTACCCACAGGAACCACTTTCATATATAAAGCTATGTTATCATGAGGTAACCAGGAATACATCTGATTGAGTCCTGTCTACAACTGTCTCTTAAACTCTCCCCTCAACATCCAGACCTTTCAAGGCAGAATATGCTGAAGTTTAGTTATTTTATTTATAAAATGTTTTACCAGGAATTAATGCATTGAGAGTTAACTCTCGTTTTCAAGTATGTCCTGGGCATAGAGTTAAGATGACAAATATTACATGGTTACAAATACAGTTACATAAGTGAACAGGGTATACATTATATACAAGACATAGCATGCACAGTTAGAGATAATATATATTCTAGGCGTATGTAACAGTTACAGACCAGATTCAAATGTGAGACAGTTGATCCTTCCTTGGACCAGCATTGTTATGCACACACATTCTGTGCTAGCTTTTCTGGGGCATTACAGATGAGCAGTGACTAATATTAAGAAAAATTGAAAGCAGACAATAAAAATAATAGCAGCATAAGGATCAGGCAATAGGCACTTTCGTAAAATGTAATTGTGTTACTTCTACTAATGTATCTCTTGCATCACCCATATCTACTACCACCAAAAGATTCTCCCTGCATTCTCTCCTTTCAGAAGGGACATAAATTATACCCTAAATCTTGCCACATTATAACGACTATAGGTAGAAGAGGGTAGGTAATGCCAGCACTGTCAGTCAATAAAAGTTTAGCGTCTATTCTTTTTCAGGAAAATATAGCAAAATTGACATTCTCACACATTCTCACAAGTCAGGTCACAGATACCCTACATAGCTGTAATTGTCCGTTTTATTTGGTGATATAAGCATTGGTAATAATAGAAGTGGGATCCCTAATTTAATTTCTCTCCCCAGACCAACTTCAGTCTATGTCCATCTCCACCTTCACTTCTTATGTCACTACGGACTTCTTTTCTTCCCCATCCATGATTACATGGAGACATGTCTGGAGACAGGGCAATATCAAAGGGGAAGCAGACGCAGACCCAGAGGAAAGGGGGTGTTTGGTTATGAGTGCTGGTGGGACTGGTGGTGCTGTTAAAATGTATTCTGATAATAATAGGACAAGCTATAATAAAAGGTACTCAAACGCCCTGGAAATTCTGATTCGACATGTAAAACTGGTCCCAACTGGCATACCATGCATTGCTCAACCAAGTAAAAGTGAGTTCAGTCAAGGGGAAATAGTGAAGATATTGCTCCATCCACTGCTCTACTGACTATAAAATGTCCAATGGAATTATAAGTATGGCTTATTTATTTGTTCCTAAGAGGCCCACACCTTTTGATACATGCCACTGTAGTCATTCATAGGCTTTTTCTGCCATCATAGACTTGAGGAGATGCATTAAGTTAAAACAACAGAAAAAACAAGCATTCATGCTGACTGTTAAATCCTATCACCATGTTCTCAGGTGTCATGCCTATTGCATTTGTGCTTTATCAGTGATTCACAGTAATTATTCTAAATCTCTTTGATAGCTAATAAATTACTTACAATTTTAAGCACATGATTGATTTCACGTAACATGTAATTATGGAGAATACAGTCTTCCAGAAGGCATTACGCATATATTTCAATTATTTTATTTTAAATGTAAAATAATTCACTCAAAATGTAGTTATATAAATAATTAAAAACAAAATGTGGTGGTCTTTTATCAGATTGTGAGCTGGTCCTTTGCACACAGACTTCTCATGTATTTGTACAGAATGTGAAGAGCTACAAATCACAAAATGGTCAACCTTAAGAAGTATAAAAACTTTCCTTGGCTCAAAAAAACCCAATTTGTTCCATGTTAAGTCTTTTGTTCCTTTTTGCAAAATGAACAGTGTGAATACTATGTTATCTCCACAACATATGCAATATTTCCTGCATTAGTCTACGTCAATGAAGGAAATACACACACACACTAACATATATATATATATATATATATATATATATATATATATATATATATATGTGTGTGTGTGTGTGTAGCAGGGTATACCTCCTGGCCTCTGGGGGCGCTTATGTAACTTACCAGTATTTCTATGAAGTGAGTGTGGCAGCTATATAGGAAGAGGCATACTGGCAGAATGATATATCTGAACTATGACCCAGGAGACAGTCAGTGCTGGCTGAGCGAGGAAGCACGCAGGCTGTCTTGGGAGCCAGAAAGGTCTCCTAGGAATAGGATAGTATTCCCCTAGGCCCCAGACAGGCCCCATCCACCTTAGCTTGTGTGTTGGAGTGTGGCCGGTAGTGAGGGACTTTCCTGTAGCAAGACTTTGGTGGCGATGCTGACACGGGAAGGGACTGAAGCGAAGACCTCTCTTTACGGATCTTGTGCGCTGCAGCCGGGTGTGAGGAGTGAGGGGAGTGTAGTCAAAGGCCCTATACCATGGGACAAGGCGTCTGCCTCCACAAAGGAGTCAGACCAACGTTGCATGAGCTACAGTAAAGGTACCCAACAGTTCTCCAGCACAACCAGGAGTAGCGCTACCTCACACACTATCCTGGACATTGCAGGTAACCCGTTGCAGGCACATATATCTATGCTCTGGCCTAGAAGGAGAGGGAGGGTGTTATAACTTTTTCCAGGCTGTAGATAGAGGGATTGTGATTTTAGTGTTCTGCTACTGTTGTTCATGATATGTATGCTCCGTGTAATGTACCCACGGCCGCAGACAGATTTCCCGGGGCCCAGGACTACAGTTCTGATCACCCCCCATCAGCAGTGTTGGGAGCCCCATTTCACACCTAGCGACCCCCCCACCCCATTTCACTCCTCAGGATCCCCATCTATTTCCCACCCACTTCCCATGTATTTCTCTCACCTCTGTCTCACTTCTCACTCTCCCCCTCCATCAATTACCCAAATCTCACTCAATCCCTGCCCCCCCGCCTCACATGTATTTCTCTGCCCTGCGTCCCACTCTTACTCCCTCTTTTCCTCACTCACGCCCTCTCCTCTCACTCACCCCATCTCTCTTCTCTCAGCCCCTCTCTCCGTCAATACCCCACTTTCACTCATTCCCTCCCCACTCACGCAATATGTACCCAAAAAAACACACCCCAATGCAAAAAACTTCCCACCCCCAAATACATATTTAAAATATCCCCCCCCAAATATATGTAACCTGCCCCACCCACCCCAAATATATACCAACCCCGCCCCCAAATACATACAAAATAAACCACCTCCCCAATACTTATAAGCCCCCAATGTATAAAAACAAAGACCGGAAAGACCCCAAAGCATATTTAAAAAGACCCCAATGCATCTAAAAATAACCCCCAATACATATTTTAAAAAAAACAATACATATAAAAAATACACCCACCCAAATACATATAAAAAATAGACTTACCTTGGGGATGATGATAACAATAGGGATGCCCCGCTGCAGCTTAATTGACTGGGGGAAGGAATACGCGAGGGGTGCTGATGGGTAAGTTAATTGTAATTGATGAAAGAGAAAAGAAACCCAATTAATAGCACTCCTACTGCCAAAACTGCATGATTAGTTAGTTGAATTAAAATAAATATTTAATAATCATAAATACTAATTACTAATGATCCTATGTCGAATGCAGTAGGCACTCTGGATCAATAAATTAAAACAGATAATTGAGCTTGATTGGATCACTTATCCGGTGTAAGGAGTCTGGTATGCAGTTCTTCCCTATGAGTGTTACTAGGTATTAGAGTGGAGAGAGTGCAGATTGTGAGCGCTAAAGTAATGTAGCTCTAAAAACACTTGGTTGGTCAATTACTGAATTTGAAAGTAGTTAAGTGCTAAGTTGCATCTCTGCAAGTCAGAAGCAAACTTACATACAGCAACTAAGAAGTCAGTGACTCCCCAAACTTTGGTGTAATTGTAAGCACTCTGAACATACAAAAAACTGTATTGTCAGCACCTCAGTCCTCTGCAGTATATATCTAATGGATGCTGACACAAGGATTATCTATATAGCTCCACAGTGAGCGCAGAAGTGAAAGTGAATACTTAGATCCAATTGGAAAAGATAAGGCATATGATATAGTGTTTAGCTGCTGGTGAGTCTGCAGCAGCTGATCACAGATAGCCTAATATGCTCCAGTGGAAATTATACAGCGGTGTGGTAGTTGGTATACCTGTTGCCCATATTAATAAATGGTCTCAAACCGCTAAATACTGTGTGTATTAAAAAGCAGTCATCAATCCTTAAACTGAGAGAGCCTGAGCGGTCTGGTAATTCGTATACCTGATGCCCATATTAATGAATGGGCGCAAACCGCTAGGCTATGAGTGAAATCTTGTATCAAAGTAAGCTGTAGCCTGTTCGGTTACAGAGTGCTATTATGAACTGCAATAATAACAACTATACTACCTATTAGACCTCAATCGGGGGACTCTAGAGTCCGTGAGAATCCCGGCTGCAATCTCCCTAGAGCAGGAGCAGGGACAGGCAGCTCGTCTCTTTGTGAACTGAATGCTGCCACGTGTAGGCGGACCCTGCATGTGCCCAAATGGAACAAGCCGACGCGCGCGTTTCACGTCTTGAAACATTTTCTCAAGGCTTCAAGTCAATAAGGGTGGGTCCCATAGGCAAGGGGTGGGTTAAATACTGTAGCCGTGTCTCACAATCTAATTGGTCCGAATTCGCCCTGTGTACACCACCTATGTGCTAGTCTCAGTGAGCTGATTAGAGACAGTAGCCAATGTATTGACACTTAGGGCTTCATGCAGTGAGCAGTGATAAGCCCTTTACCGTCAGCTTCTCGACAAAAAAAGCCTACTGCGATTCAGTAAGCCCCGAGAAGCTGGCGATAAATGCAAAAATCGTCGTTTTTTTGTCGGGAAAAAAAATCGGCAGACGCGCGGCGATAAGCCACTTTTGGCACTGATTGCCAGTTTTTCAAACACGCTCAATTCTACTGTATAAGCCCTGATCAGCTTATCACAGCTGATCGCCACTTTAGAATTGCGATTTCTTCTCCAAATCGTTCCGCCACAAAAATTTGGCAAGAAGGTGGGGAGAAGCTGCCGATGAGCGGCAAGACGGCACCTAGAAAATAACAATACATTATAATAAAATAAATACATTATACTAATGCTAATTTCTTTATGTAAATGTGTCAGCGCAGACCACTTACTTGATGCATAGATTCCATAGAAAATAGGGGTATATATGGACCTGCTTACTAGAAAACCTGGGAACCAACTTGATATTTAAATTTTGCACCCTACGGCTGCGTCCATAGAAGGACAAGCAGCGCTGAGCCGTGCGGACGCTCCACGCTGAGCCCCTGCATCCTCAATGAGGAGGCCTTGAGAGGGGGCTCACGCGAGCGTCCGCAGGCGTGCGGAGGCTTTGGAATTTTCAGCCGAGCGCCAAGCTGTTTTTCAGCGCGCTGTCGGCTGAAAACATCCAATCAGCCTTAAGCAGCGTCAACGTCACAGCGCCGTGACGTCGGCGCCGTGACGTTGACTTTAGTGCGTCGCGGGCGATTGGCCCAGCAACGTCACTGCCCCGCCTCCAACCACCTCCCCCCGGCTCCCTTCGCGCACGCTGGCTCGCCTACAAGTCCGTGGAATCGTGCTGACTTAAGCAGACGAGCCTCAGCGTTAGCGCGCCTCCGCTCTCCTCACCCCTCTATGGCCCGGGCCTAAGAACTAATCCATAAGGAGTACAATGTGTCTATCACAGGCAGTCTTTCCACTATGATTTGGTTTGATTTGGTTTAAGAGATATTTCCTTATGCATTTCCACTTTGCTTTTCCACCATCTAGCTTCAAAGTACATCTCTGTTTTTGTATTTTTGTTTTTCCTCAAAAATATTTTGCTCCTGCTCCTATTTATAACCTTGAGTTGGTTTTAAATCTTCTTTACAATTGTTTCCCCTTGTTACTTTACTTCCAGGTCCCTAGATTGACACCTGGTGATTTGGTGGGGGCCTGGGTCCTTTATTGCTATTAAATATGCCACACGTGGCCTTTGTTCAGACGGCGGGAAATATGTACACAGTGTATGCCGTACCACTGCTTTTATATAATCGTTACCCAGTCTTAAGAACCAGCAATGGAACGCTGTACACATTATACATATTTTATAATACTTAACAATAACGCTGCACAGGTGTGTGTCAGTTAGAAAATGTGCCACCCAATCCTTGGTATATAAACCTATATAAATGGTGCTGGAACAGCGTTGGAGCTCTTAATGCACTAATCTTGTAGCAGCCCTGTACTTCACAAAGCTTCTTCGATACCACTATTAACTGCAACCATTGAGGGTCACCTCCGATGGTGATATACTCTCTGTGTGTTCTCCGGCATGGATCTGCTGGGCCTTGCTGCACCAGCGGGACTCAGACTGGCCCCGGGTCACACTTGATCAAGCCTGAAGTCGTTCAGGCTTGTGAAGCTCTCTGAGGGGCTTCTCTACACAGGGTCTATCCAGATCTGGTCTCCTCATGCTCTCCTCTGTCTCTATCTATGCAGTTCCTGGTTCACTCACCTCTGAACCTTTGCCCTCATTGGCTGTCATGTTATCTATACTATTTCAGCAGCAGGGTCTTCCGGGAGTTTTAGTTCTGCTGCCTACTGCTTTGTCATTGTGTCATGGAACAGGTATACCCCTGTCTGCACTTCTGTTTCACCCCCCCCCCCCTTTCCTCGCAGCTCTGCTTGTCAGCTTCTTAGTGCCAGCTGTATGTGTTTGGCTCTGCACACAAACAAAGTGCTTGTGTGATAAATACAGTGCCATTTCCCTTCTCCCAGCAGCTTGCTGCATTAAAGATGCTACATTATTGCTACATGTTGTAGCTCCCCCAGACACTCCTGTGAGTTGCCATAGCAGCCCCAGCCTTTCTCTCAAATGGGCTAGTCTGCTTTCTCCCCCTCTGCTCTGCCTACAGATGGTCTGTCCCCAGACTATCTTACTACCCAGCATACATTGCTTCTTCCTTTCCACCATTCCTCTGGACTCGTGAGTACCTCGCTGTAACCCCTGTAATGGTGCTGCAGGATTATCTTTTCACCTCCCTTTACTACTAAGCACACACAGAGATATTTAGACCTACACCTCTACACAAGAAACTGTTTTTACCTGCTTTCTCCAAAATAAAGTAAGAAAAGAAACAGACCTTGTCGTGCTTGGAAAAGAGGGCGAGTTGACACTATCTGAGCTAAGTCATCACCACGTGACCCTCTGGCTTCCAGAATACATTGGCTAATTCCCAGCAGCACACACCAGAGAAAAACACAGCCAGAGGGCACCATGCATACAGAGCTGTATTCTATCAAGGCGGTTACACTATATGTAAATATATTGGGTCATATTTACTAATCTGTGCTACACCATAAGACTCCTTCCATCATGGTTGAGTAAACTTGGCTCTTTAACACCTATTCAAATCATTGTGCTAAAATTTATTATGGAGGCGCATATCTTAGTATACTGTATATCACCCTTTATGGCGCATTCACTTGAAAGGAGGTATAAGGTGTCTTACAGCTTGGGAGGACTCTTATGTAACAGCACTTCTTAGTACACATGGCCCATTGTCTTTCAATTACTAAATTAGAATTAATTTCTGTATGTGAGATATTCTACTTTAGTTTGTACTTCGTATTTTCTTCAGAGATATGAGTTGTGTATATCTTGTAAAAGTATTATTGAAAGAGGGTCAATATTTTGCCTCTTTTGTTTTATATGGGAAATGGGGGGGTGGGATTGGAAGCTCTCGCATCAGCCTTATGTAATACACAGTATAACAAATCTGGTGCAATAGGGATGGGTAACTAATGGAAATATGTAAGAGAAAAGAAAACCCACTGAATGCACTCTATAGTTTAAGTATATAATAATGATACTATTGAAAATAGTTTATTAAAGAAAAAAAATATAAAAACATATTGTATCGATTGGTAAATATATCTATGGCCAAGGTATTTAATATTTTAGAAACCCACTAATTTCAGTCACCAGCACTCAGTGTGTATAAATATTAAAGCTATTAGAGGAGGTCAAATAGTGATAGTATATTGACCTCTTATCCAATACCATCACTATACTGAATACAACCGGTGACAGAACAGAGAGGATACATGATCTAAGGCCTAGGTGGCAATGATAATTAGTGTCAAGGAGTGCTCCCGACAAGTTAATATATAAGAAGCCGCGCAGAGGACTACTGCGAAATCAGGCACCGTCCCTACCACTACTGTCTGCAACACATTGCAAGTAAATTCATTGCAGGTTTCTCAGACACTGAAGGGGCAGGCAGCTTTTGGAAGTAATTAATTAGCTAATTATGGAGTTATTAACTACAGAACACATTATTAATTAGCTCTAGGAAGTATAGAAAATTTGAAGGGCTTGCAGTTTGTCTGACCACTGAAGACAGGTGTTTATGTGTTGCCACTGAAAGGGTTAATTCCTTAAATTGATTACACCATCAAGTAAATTAATTGCTTGCTAACATTCCAACCATGTACCAGAAAATTGTGCCAGAATTACCATTGTACTAGAGAGAGACTAGCTAAAGGGTTTAACCCCAAGGCTCTGAAGGAGCATTTTTGGTTAGCACCAAAGGCACATGCTTATGAACATAAGGATGGCACTTTAGCATCGGTTTACAGCAATAGTTTTATTTGCATTTAAATACCTAGAAAATCATAATGTTTTAAAAACTTGCATAACCAACTCTGCAGCAGCAACTGCCATATTTAAATTGATTGATGTATTCAATATTTAACCATTATGCTATGTCAATAAGTCATAGCACAAACTAAATCTAGGAACCAAAATTATTTTCTTTTGCTAACTGTTGATGTACTTGCTTTATCACAACATGCTAAAAACATCTGATTTTTCTGGCATAGTACGTCCTATTGTGTTTTATTACTAGTGTATTCATTTAAATAATATTGCCAATTTAGTGGCATTTTTTTTTATGACAATATTTTATGTGTTATTGCCCAGGGGGGCCAACACGGGTCATAATAATATCAGGATGAGGACATGTGCAAATAACAGCAACTGAGGCCAAAACTGCACGGCGTCCAGCCGGCCACATTGTTACCACAGAGCTGTCCAAAATGGAACCTGGAATGCCTAATACCAACGGCTTGCTCACTGGATATTTCTATGTTGTTATCTATTATTCTGCTTGCAGATTTAGAGAATATCAGGGACAAGTATTATGTACTGAACCTCATTACAATAATTTCTAAATAAATATGAAATCTGTTTAATAACATTTCCTTTGTGGTCTCATTTTCATTAAGTTACTCCATTAGTTTCATAATTGCAATAAAATCCTTTGTTATAAGTATGTAAGAGCTTGATAATTACCTGGCAACATGAGGTACCCTGGAGCCTGGCCTTCTTCTTGGCTTGAATCTTTGCTGGGTCATTATCCTAATGGTACAAGCCCTCCACATTAGGTTTATTGTTTGAACATCTGAATTTATGAATGTGGAATTGGCTGACATCATACATTAGATGCAGTGAAGGCCACCTGTGGCTTTTAACTTCTGTCCATTTTCTTCACTTGCTGGTTTCCTCCAAAACTGAACGTATTTTTATTACCTTGGCAGAAAACATTGCATAAAAACAGTGCGTTTACTTAAACAGGCTCTTACAAGGTATTGCTTCAGAAATGAGTCATAAATAAAACAGCCCCGATATCAAGATGAATATTCAGACTCACTGGTTCAATATTTGTCTTTTTTAATACAGTATGTACTGTAAATGTAATTAAATGTAATTTGCTTACTTCTAGGAACTTCTAGGAAAGGCTATATTCAGGAAATTCAGACTTTTGCTACAAATTCTATGTAGCACAGTAATATATCAAAGAGGCTCATTGTTAATCATACATCTACAGCTATCCTTGTAATCTCACTGGTGGCACGTTTGGATTCAATTACTAATACACATATTTTTGCATCAACTTTGTCTCAGTTGTTATATGCAAATTCATAAATTACCATATTTCTATGGGGTGGAGGAGGGTTCTGGTGTCAACAGGTGTACCACACCATACTGTATATTAATGTATGTATGTACAGACAGTCCTCGGTTATCCGACACAATGCGTTACTCAAAACTAGTGTACATACTGTATTATATATATAATATAACATAATAAATAATATATAATATAGTATAATATAATATTATATATATATATAAATATACGCTCTTACAACGCTTTACAACGTTGTTTATGTGTATGTGTATATATATATATATATATATATATATATATATATATATATATATACACATACACAAACAACGTTGTAAAGCGTCGTAAGAGCGTTGGATACGCCGTTTTGGCGTTGTAAAAATGAACATAGGTGTGCATTGCATAGCGTTGGATAAGCCATTTGTTGTAAAATGAAGCGTTGTAAAACGAGGACTGCCTGTATACTGTATCTTTATTTATATAGCACCATCCATGTACATAGGTCTTCACAGCAGTAATAGATGTAACAAAATGATAATAGACATAATGGGAATAAGAACTTCAAACATAAATATAAACATTAGGAAAATGAGTCCCTACCTCAAAGTGCTCGAACTCTACGTGCTATGTAACAAAAATTTACAGAGCCAGTAGGAGGGTGCTTTGGTACATTCGTCTGCAATGGTAGAGTAAATTGGAGCTATTTAAATGCATAGCCAAAGAGGTGAGTTTTTATGGGGGCCTTAAAGTCAGAGAGAGAAGGTGCCCCCCACCTATGAGAGAAAGGAAATTTCCGAGTTGGGGGCAGTAAGTGAGAAAAATGTCAGGTGGAAGAGGGATTTAGATACAAAAGGGGTAAACATCCATCCTTGAGTGGGACACAATAGACAAGCAGGGATATGGTGAGAAAATAGGGCTGAGGAGTGTATAGCTTTAAAGGAGAGAAGGTGAACTTGGTAACTAAAGCAGGACTTAATGGGAAGCCAAGAGAGGGATTTCAGCAGAAGAGAAGTAGGTGTAGATGTAGGAGAGAGCGAACTGATTCTAGCAGCAGTGTTTAGGGTATATTGTGGGGGGAGATAGATGACAGTCCAAACAGTAAAAGGCTAAAATAGTAAACATAAGAGAGAATGAAATCAGGTGTTTAGAGTTTTAGCAGTAGACCACAGAGGAGAGAGCATGAACTGACGAAAGGGTGTACAGTAGCGTTGCAATGTTACAGACAAAAAATTGGCACGTTTTAGCAACAGTAAAAATGATAGAGGAAAATGGGAGGGAAGAGGGAAGAGTGAAATATTACTCCAAAGCAGCGTGCTTGTGATACTTGGTGTATGTGCTGCCAAATCCCAACAGTATTGAAGAATGGGGTAGTAGAGTCAGGTTTGAAAGGACGTATGAGGAGCTACATCCTCGACATGTTAATTTGGAGTCGACAAGAGGTTTGAGGAGATGGGAATGAATGGGGTCAATAAGGCAAGTGGTAGAGGGAGGAGAGCCACGGAGACCATTAGGAAGAGGAGGTGTAGAATATGAGGATGCAGAGGGGATGTCTTGACAAAAAGAATCCACCTTAGACTTAAAATAGTCAGCAAAGTCTTGAGGTAAATGGAGGAAGAAAAACAGCCTACAGATGGAGGTCTGAGGAGAAAGTCAAAAGCTGGTGAATGATTATATGGATGGATTTAAATGCATTCTGTAAAGTGGCCTAGGTCTTAGAACAGTGGTTTTCAACAGTTTTTTGGTTAAGCGACCCCAGAATTTGATTGTGAAATTCCTGGGAACCCAACCCTAGCATTCCCGTCTCTCGCCATCCTCCCCCCTCCCCACACACGTGTCTCTCAGCCCCCACCTATCTCTTGCCCTCCCCCCTCGTGTCTCTCCCTCCTCACTCTCTCCCCCTTACACCCCCTCTTCCCCTCACACTCTCTCCCTTATGCTCCCTCTCCCACACACTCTCTCCCTCACGCTGACTCTCCCCCTCTCTTCTATTCACACACACTCTCTCTTCCCCTCTCACACACACACACACACACACACACACTCTCCCCATCTCACTTAAACACAAACACACACACACTTACACAAACGCACTCTCCCCCACTCACTTACACACACACACACTCCCATCTCACTTACACACACACACACACTCCCCCTCTCACTTACACACACACACATACAAACACACACTTCCCCCCTCTTACACACACACTTACACACACTCCCCCTCTCACTTACACACACACACACACACACACACACACACACACAAACACTTTCTCTCTCTTTAAGGGTGCTGCTGGTGCTGAGAGCATGTGCTCTTACCTGATCCTTCCTGTCCCTCATGTCAGCCAGAAGTTGACGTGACATCCGGTGTCAGCAAGGAGAGGAAGGATAGCAGTGACCGGGTGGCTGCTGCTGCGGCTGCTTCTGCTGTTGCTGCTACTGCTGAGCTCGGGAGCCGCCGGGTCATTGCTACATAGGGTGCCGCCACTCTGCCGGACCTGGAGCAGCTGGGAGAGTTGTCCCAGCTCTCCCTCGGAACACAGAACCCTGGTTTAAAATCACGGTGTTAGAAAGTGATATGGATCTGAATGACAAACTGCTGTTGTGCATAATTTTTAAAGGAAAAAGAAATAGGAACCTTGTTGCAGGGTACATGCAACCACACACGCGGGTTCTCTTGATAATGCTTCTTTATTGAGCCTTAAAAACATACAGCACACAAAACAAAATAGCTTCTCTTCAGCATACAAAAACAAAATAGCTTCTCTTCAGCAGACAAAAACAAAATAGCTTCTCTTCAGCATAGAAAACAAGGCAGCGTCTCTTCAGCATGCAGGACACAGACAGTTCATCACACGTACTTTGAAAAACAGACCTTAAAGCAGTAATCTCTTTAGTATTTCAGTCCTGTCTCCTGACCAGCTAGCTTGCATGTGTGTACAGCCTGGGGGTTTTAAAACACCTTGATTATGCAGCTGGGGTCAGACTAATTAAGCAGCCCTTCTCAGCTGAAACTTATCCTTGTCACTGCTGCACTGCGAGCCTAAACATAGGTTTGCCAGGTATATGGCTGGTGACGTTCATTCACCCTGTCATATTCCTCCCCTGTTAGTGTGTGGCTGGGGCCACGCACGGCTTAAGCCCGACCATCCACCCCTTCTCTAGAAAAGAAGTCAGCATTTGCATTTTCTTTTCCAGGCCTGTGCTGAATCTCAAATGAGAAGGGTTGGAGGGCCATATACCACCTGGTCAATCTAGCATTGGAGTCCTTCATACTATTTAACCACTTCAATGGAGCATGGTCCATCACCAGAGAAAAATGGACTCCTGCCAGGTAATGCCTCAAAGCCTTGATTGCCCACTTTACTGCGAGGCACTCCTTCTCAATCACTGAGTAGTTTTTTCCCCTCGGGAACAATTTCCTACTCAGAAAAAGGATTGGATATTCCACTCTTTCAAACTGTTGTGACAACACTGCCCCTAGCCCTATCTCTGATGCATCGGTTTGCACTACAAAAGGCCTGTTGAAGTCTGGGCTTCTAAGGATGGGACCCTCTGATAGACACCTTTTTATGTCCTCAAAGGCTCTCTGACACTCCCTTAACCATACCACTTGTGTAGGGGCACACTTTTTTGTGAGGTCCGTTAATGGGGCTGCAACTTCCGAGTAGTTGGGGATGAACCGCCGATAGTACCCTGTTAAACCCAGCAGAGAGCGTACGTGCGTTTATGTTTGGGGGGTCGGAACTTCTTTCAAGTAAGGCTAGTGGCCTTACTTTTCCACCTCCCACTGCATACTCTAAGTATTTGGTTTTCGCCTTACCTAAGGCACATTTCTTAGGGTTGGCTGTGAGCCCTGCCTCTCTTAGAGATTTGAGGACCGCTTTCAGCCTATTTAGATGGGCCCGCCAGTGTTTACTATAAATGACAATGTCATCTAGGTAGGCTGCGGCATAAGCCCTATGGGGTCTCAGCACTTTATCCATGAGTCTCTGAAATGTGGCTGGGGCTCTATGTAGTCCAAATGGCATTGTCACAAACTGGTATAAACCCATGGGAGTGGCAAAGTCTGTTTTGCACTTGGACTTTTCCTCTAAGGGTATTTGCCAGTATCCTTTTTGTTAAGTCCAGCGTGGATATATATTCCACGTTACCAAGGGCGTCAATTAACTCGTCCACCCTTGGCATCGGATTTGCGTCAAACTTGGATACCGCATTGACCTTTCGGAGGTCCACACAAAATCTTACCTTCCCATCGGGATTAGGGACCATAAATGGTGGACTGCACCACTCACTGCATGATTCCTCAATCACTCCTAAGTGTAACATTTCTTGTACAGACAGTCCTCGGTTATCCGACACAATGTGTTACTCATAATGGCGTTGGATAGCGAAACGTTGTAAAGCGAAACACTTTTTTCCCATATGAACACTGTTTAAATGAAAGGTTCCGTTCCTGAAGGCATTTTTAATGCTAAAATACACAAAATATTTTACGCAGACAATAAGATATGCAGCACACACATACATTATATAGTGCATATACTGTATTATATATATAATATAATATAAAATATAATATAATATAAAAATATAATATATTATATAGTATAATGTAGTATAATATATTTTATATACACATAAACAACTTTGCAAAGCATCGTAAAAGCGGTGGATAAGCCGTTTTGGCGTTGTAAAAATGAACATAGGTATGCATTGCATAGCGTTGGAAAAGCCATTCCTTGTAAAGCGAAGCGTTGTAAAATGAGGAATGCCTGTACCTCCTTCTCTACCAGGGCCCTACAACTTTCAGGCAACCTATAAGGACGGGAACGTACTTTTACCCCAGGTGCTGTCTCGATCACATGTGAAATTAAATTAGTTTGCCCTGGCAAATCAGAAAAAACATCATGGAATTGTGTAATTATTTCTAACAAGTCCCCCTTTTGTTCAGAGGACAACTGTCTACTCATTGGGATTTTATTGTCACCCACGATGTTCTCCCGTGGGGGCTGAGGACCCAAGTCTGCTTCCTCCTCCACTGGGTGGATGAATAGAGACCGCTGCATCTTCCAGGGTTTCAGCAAGTTCACATGGTAAATTTGTTTACCCTTCCTGGACCCTGGTTGAGCGATCTCGTAATCCACATCACCCGTGCGGCGGAGTACTTCGAATGGGCCCTGCCATTTGGCTAGGAGTTTGCTCTCACAACTGGGTAACAATAACATCACCTGGTCTCCCGGATGAAACACTCTCATGCGAGCATTTTGATTGTAATGTCTCTCCTGACTGTCCTGGGCTGATCTAAGATTCTCCCTAGCAAAATGCCCGACTACGTCTAGGCGCTTCCTAAGGTCCAATACATATTGCAGGTATTCTTAGAAGGGGACCGCTGTTCCTCCCAGGACTTCTTTAGGAGGTCTAGGATACCCTGGGGTTGGCGGCCATACAGCAGTTCAAATGGAGAGAATCCGTGGAGGCCTGGGGAACTTCCCGCACTGCAAACAGCAGAAAAGGGAGAAGTTCATCCCAGGCTCTCTTCTCTGAATCTACAAATTTCCTGAGCATCCCTTTTAGAGTTCGGTTAAATCTTTCCACCAATCAGTCAGTCTGTGGATGGTAGACCGGTGTGCGAACAGACTTGACCTCTAGTAATTTTTAGACATCCTGCATCAGTTTAGCCATGAAATTTGTACCTTGGTCTGTCAACATAACCTGGGGAAGTCCAACCCGTGAGAACAGCTCCAACAACTTGTTGGCTACTTGCTTCGCTGTTGCTGTTCTCAGGGGGAACGCCTCAGGATATCTTGTTGCATAGTCAACTATTACAAGAATAAACCAGTGTCCTTTCGCAGAAGGTTCTAGAGGTCCTATCAAGTCTACCCAATCCTCTCAAAGGGAACTGACACCAAGGGTAGAGGAACCAAAGGGGCTGGTTTTTGTCCCTTCCGACTTGATAGCTGGCACTCTGGACATGCCGCACATAACTTAGCAATATCACTATGCATCCCTGGCCAATAGAATCGGGACGAAATATGGTCTAATGTTTTATCCCTGCCAAGGTGACCACCCCAAGGGACAGTACGGGCTAGAATGAACACAGATTTAACAAACCTTGGGAACCAATATCTGTCTGGTGACCTCCCCTGTTTGTGTCTGCCTATTCACCCTATACAGGATATCATTTGATAATTCAAAATGGGGAATACTATCACCCCCAGTGCATTCAATAGCTGCTCATCAATTTTTACCACCTAATAATACTGTCTAGCAAGAACTGGGTATCCATTTGCCTCTGGCAAAAATCAGGGATCTGGTAAATCTCCAGGGCCCATTTCCCCCTCCCTCTGGCCATCCCCAGCCATCACTTGTGACTTCTGGCTACTAGAGTGGTCACCTTGAGACCCAGATTTCTGCAAACAGTCCTGTTTTTCAGAGCATCTTTGCTTCCGAGTCTTTGGAACCCGGTGTCTACTGGGAAAAAGATCTGCCAAGAAGGGGAAAAGTTTGCCAGGGTTCTCCTGAGCCATAGAATAAGGCTCCTCGTGAGAGACTGGAGCCATTAGGTCTGAAAAGAAAGGCCAGTCCCGGCCGAGCACAACGGGGGCAGGGAGCCATGGAGCGACTCCTACTTCGAGGTAGGCCACCTGACCTTTTAACTGTAGCCGGATTTTGGCCGTCGGATACCATTTTACATCGCCGTGTATACATTCTATACTCCATGGAGAGTCAAAAGAACACACGTTAGGCGGTAACAGTTCCTGGAAGACCAGAGTTTTCCCAGAGCCCGAATCTACAAGGGCCTGGACGTTTTTTCCCCCAACCTGGGCTGGAAGTAGTCAGGGCTTGTAATTTTCTCCAGTGGAGGCAGAGGTGACGGTCCTGCTGAAGGAACAATCCATCTGTGGACCGTCCACATGCCAGTGGCCTTCTTCTCCGCAGGTGGAACATGGAGAGGGTTCCCTCGCAGGAGGGGGCCGTGGATAGCGCTCCGCTGGACCGGATACTGGAACCAGGCATCTGGTGGGTCCTGTGGGCGAAGTCCTCAGAAGTTCCTCTCATTTGGTGCCCGGTGTTTTGACTTTTTCCTTGTTGGAAGGACTGCTCCTTTCGTGCCACTTGGCGGTTGCGCATGGAGGGGCCGTAGTTTCCACGTTGTTCCAATATCCCTCTTTGGGTCTCCGCAAGTGCTGGTGAAGTTGGATCCGTCGGGTCCAGGGCACTCGCCTGATCCTCAGCCCCAAGGAAGTTCTCAACGAGTCGGACCGCCAAAGCTAGGGTTTCAGCGGCATGGCGTTTTACCCACGGCGCATGCGGAAGGGGGTATTATCTGTAGGAATTGTTCCAAAACCACTTGCTCAAGAATTGCCTCCTTAGTGCGCTCCTCGGGTTGTATCCGCGAGTACACAAGTCCAATAACCGCTGAGCGAGGACCAGGGGGCTAATCTCAGCGGTGTACTTCAGGTTCCGGAACTGCTGCCGGTAGGGCTCTGGGGTCAGACCTAAGCGATCCAGTATGGCGGCTTTTACTTGTTGGTAGTCCATTGCCTGATCTGCTTGGAGGCCCTGATATGAGGCCTTGGCTTCTCCTATGAGGAGCGGGGCCAAAGCAGTTGCCCAGCGATCTGCAGCCCAGCCCTAAGCTTCGGCAACCCTTTCAAATGTCAGTAGAAAAGCCTCTGGATCCTCGTTCGGAGCCATTTTCCTCAGGAGGACCGGGGGTTTGTTCGCAAGTTCTGGACTGGAAGACCCCTGGAATTGGGTCAGCAGCTTGGCCATCCGGTCATCCTGTGCTGCCTGCTGCTGGGTTAGGAGCTGGATTTGCTGCTGCAATAGTAATTGGGCCTGCTGCTGCTTTAACAGTGCCTGATGTTTGGTCTGCTCCTGCATTAACAATCCCTGCTGCCTGGTCTGCTCGCACAGAAACTCTTTTAAAAATTCTTCCATTTTTCACATTTTTGCGTGTGTGTGTGGCCCTTTAACTGCAGGGGCCTCTCAATATCCTGGCACTTCTGACACCATTTGTTGCAGGGTGCATGCAACCACACACGCGGGTTCCCTTGATAAGGCTTCTTTATTGAGCCTTAAAAACATACAGCACACAAAACAAAATAGCTTCTCTTCTGCATACAAAAACAAAATAGCTTCTCTTCAGCAGACAAAAACAAAATAGCTTCTCTTCAGCATAGAAAACAAGGCAGCTTCTCTTCAGCATGCAGGACACAGACAGTTCATCACACATGTACTTTGAAAAACAGACCTTAAAGCAGTAATCTCTTCAGTATTTCAGTCCTGTCTTCTGACCACCTAGCTTGCATGTGTGTACAGCCTGGGTGAAGGTGGTATTTGGCCCTTGGTGGGTGTTTAGGCCTTGTAATCCTATTACATTTTAGGATTGGTTAGCGGTTTTATTTCTTGAATTGTTTTTGTTGGTTAGGTGTTTATTGTAGTCTAGTATTTGGTATAACATAATTTTTATTCTTTTGCTGTTTTGGTATTAGAGTAATTTTATTGATGTGTAGTTGAGGCTTTTTAGTTCTTTTATTATTGTGGTGTTTAGGTGCTTGTTTATTTCTTTAATTGTTGTGTATTTTTGGGCTTGATGAATTTTTTTATAGGTTGGTCATTGACTGCTATAGTGGCTTATCATGCCCATATTATATGGGCATGATGTACCACGGTGCCAATCAATGGGTAGAGGGAGGGGGTACTTGTGCCGGGTGGGTGGCTTGGCCCCCCGAATGAGTTGCGGGGGAGAGCGAGTTAACCCCTTAATTACTATAGAGATTACTAATCGCTAAGGTGATTAAGGGCTCAGGCGCCATTAGATTGTATTTTTTTATTGTGCTCTTGCTGCCAACGGAGGACATGGACCTGGAGTATGATAATGAGGACACACCATCATGGCAGGGATAAATGCAAGTTTTATTTACTTTATTTATGCTGGCTGGCTAATGTTTTATTTAGAATGGGCAAATCAGCTACCGGTATTATGCACATCTGGATAATAGTAATTTTGCCCATTACTGTACCTTAGGGGGGCGTGGGGGGTAGAGGAGGTGGTAGTAGGGTTGTTGTGTTTATTTTTGTTTAATGGGGGTAGAGGGATTGGGTGAAGGGTATAGTTGCCCCAAAGATGGATGTTTAGGCCTACCAGGTGGGTAGCAGATGGGTTAACCCCTTCATTACCATAGCGGTTTCCACCACTATGGTAGTGAAGGGGTTAATTTCTCCTGGAACCTTCCCGGCAGGCATAACCACCCTCCCTGGGGCTACTACACCCTTCATCCACCCCCTCTCCCCCCAATAAAAAGGCTATTGAAGTTGAACCCCTTCATTGCCATAGCAGCTAGCCGCTAAGATAATGAAGCTGTTTTAATAAAAAATGTAATACTTGTGTACGTGAGCAGGGGTCTCCAGACCCAAACCGCGTTGATTTCGAGGACCCCCTGCTTCCCGAGAAACAGGCCCCTTTATGGGGTGCCGGTATCTCCTATGCATTTAAATGTCCCGCGTCAAGTGACCGGGACATTTAAATGCATAGGAGATACCGGCACCCCATAATGGAGTCTGTATCTCAGGAAGCATGGGGACCCCAGACCTGAAATCAATGCGGTTATGCTCTGTAGACCCCCTGCTCACGTACACTAGTACTAAAAATGTTATTAAAACCTGCGATCCCAGGCGAAATAATGCTATCACATGGCTTCAGAGTCTTTCTGAATACTGTGATAATTAACCTGACAAAACCTCCAGCGGTATCATGCCAAACGTGAGATTTTATCAAAGCTACTAGAATAGGCCCCATAGAATAGGCCCCATAGGCTACTAGAATAGGCCCCATAGAATAGGCCCTCATAGGCTACTAGAATAGGCCCCATAGTGAAGGACCAAATGGATGATACTGTTACGCCGGTGCTGCCCGCAGACCAGACCCGTCCCTTGTACTGAGGTGGGACATATGTGTGCAGGCACCCGCAAGTTGAATGAGCGTGTCCGGAGTGTGGTGTTGTGGTGATGCCAGGCCAGGTGGATATAGCTATAGCAATAAAAACAAGAAAAAAAGCGCAAAACGCAAATAGTGAAGTATGTCAAAATCAATATTTAAGTAAAATTGGTGAGTAATCTGCGTACATTTAAAACATAGATCATTCGCATTTACGTGTATCAATACACGAAATTACCACACAGCAATCGTCAGAGTGGATGATGTGGAGGTTGTAGCTCTGGTGATTCATCTCCTGCTGGATCTGGAAGCCATCTGCGTCTGGCGTGGTATCAGCAACTTGCAACCAGATAGTCCAAAGAATGGAAATGGAAACAGCCCGGATCATCTGCCTTTGTATCCCACGCTCAGCGCGTGCAGCAAGTAAAGTCCATGCAGTTGTAACACTGATAGCGTGAGTACACGAGGAGATAGTCCCAAACTTTTGTCCCAAACTGGTACCGGGTAAAGAAGAGACGTAGTAGTTGCCGTTGCCAAGGTCAGAGAGTGGAGAGATCCGGAAGGTCGAGATTCAAGCTGAGATCGAGGGATCTGAGAAGCAGCGTAATCAGGAGGGAGCCGGGGTCGAGAGCAAGAGAGAGTAGTCAGCCAAGCCGCGTCGTAACCTGAGTAGCAAAGAGAAGATGAAACCAGAGTAGACATCCACAAGTGGAGACTATGTCGAGCAATGTGAAAGTGGTAGGACAGGCATTATATAGTGCGGCTGACCAATAAGAAGCGGAGGCAGGCCAGGAGAAACATGAGGAGCTGTCATGGATTGGTTAATTTGATAGTGCCAAAGCTGCTCACCTGTGTGCCTGGGTAGTAGCCTGCGTGAGTGTTGGGGGCGTGGTTTCACTGCTGGAGCAGTGAATAAATTAAGTTCGCCTGGCGCGTGCTCTGTAAAGTCAGAGAGCGTGCGCCCAGGACAAATGGCAGCCGCCTGAGTGCGGGCTGCCTGCGGAGCAGCAGTGGCCCGCCGGGATGACGGGGAAGCCCCAGAACCACGGGGACCGGGAGGGACTGGCGGCGAGGATGTCTCACGGCAGCGTGGGGCTGTAGAAGGTAAGGGGGGGTCACGCTGCGACCGCCGTGACCCCCGAATCCTCACAGATTCTTAGGCCAGGTCCCCAGTGGCACACGACTGTACAGCCATGTGTGCGTGGGCGGGCAAAGCGCTGTGACGCATATGCCGGCAGTGAAGACAATAATTTTGTCTTCATTAAGTCTTTTGTCTTCATTAACCTCCTCCACTTCTGGCGAAACCTCGGACCCCAGCTCCAGGCAACTACTGTAATGGCGCATAATGTCTGCGACTTTTTCTGGTGTATATTCCCCTTCCTCCCACCAGTGTGCTACCCTGTTGTCCCGTACAAATATAAACTGAATTTTACCCAAGTGAGCCACGTACCCAGAAACAGGATCCCACCAGTTTAACCCCCCACCTCCCGCAGCAGGCATACATAATGGTACCCACAACAGAGCACTTGAGGTTCATGGATATCCAAGGGGATGGTGGTTGACATGACAGGGGTCTATGCTTTCCAGTTAACCTTAGGGCCTCTTTCCAGGGTACGGGGGCATCAACAGGGGACGTAGCATGGGGTTGGGCCAGCACATTAATGTCCTGGGTCCCCCCTTTTACGGATGAAGAAGAAGAAAGTCCCGGTCTCATAATAACCTCAAGGTGGTCTTGGCCGAGAGCTGCAAGCAGCAGAACAGCGTCGGTCTTGGCCGAGAGCTGCAAGCAGCAGAACAGTGTCCTCCCTATGGGGTGGTGTGCAGTTGGCATATACAGGCTTGGCTCACCCCAAGGGACAAGTCGATCTCCGGACTAGGAACGATGGAGGTACCAGCCGGTAACTCGGAAATGGACACCTCCGCATCACTCAGCTGGGTTGTAGCACCAGCGATGATAGGCTGGGCTGAGGCACCCATTTTGCTCTGCTGGGCTTATGTGGTCACAGGACCTCCTTGCATGGATGTAACACCCGCGCCTCCTCGTGAAGATCCTCCACAGCCACGGACAGTCTCCGCTCAGGCAAGCCTACCACAGAGTCTGGCAGCAGCATTTCCGCACCCCGGTCGGCACTGTAGTCAGATAGAAGGGGCCTCTGACATGGGCACCCCCTCTGAAGGACGCCACCCCAGAATTGAAGCTTGCATCATAGTATTCCCCGCACAGGGTAGCCCCTGCACTCCTCTGGTGTGGGTGAAAAATCTCATAGATCAGGTCCCTATAGACCTGCTCCATGCTGGCCAGAGCACTGTCCAATAATGTTTGCAGCTAATGAACAAGTGGATAGGAACAGCCTTCCGACCGGATGGAGAGCGGACATAGGCTGAACCCAGGCCTCACGCACTGGCTGAAGATAGGTCACACCGCTCACACTGGGATGTGACCCCAGCCCTCCTCCGGGTCGATGGCACTGTGGGCACAGGGGCTGTAGATTGTCTTGGCCTTGGAAGGTAATACAAATGAGTCCTCCAGGTAGCTCAAACAACTGGGCCGGGTTCAGTCATTGAAGTGGAGATGGCAGGGGACTGATTAAGCATCGGTCATGCCTGGATAGTGACCACGTGCGTCGGAGCTTTGGCATGCTTCACATCCGGCCACACCCCACACTGAACCATTGGCTCTTTCACTTCTCCCTCTGGTGAAATCAGGAGTAAAAGTCAACATAGAAGGGGCGCGGATATGGACTTTGGCGCCAATCCTAGATATTTAAAAATTTGGTGACCTTGCATTTTGCAATTCACCACGCGGTTCCTCTGATGTTCGTCGGGAACCACGATCAGACTCCAGGATCCTCCTCAGGTACCCTGAACTCTCCTCATCAGTGTCTGCGATGAGTTCAATCTGGGGGGGGTGTATTTTCCAAACACCCACACCGGCTGGCATACTCCAAAAGCACTATAATCCTCCTCAACTGCAGGTGGATAGTCACAATGTGGGGGTGCTGTCTTTCAAGTCATATCCCCGGTTGAGCATCCTATCCCATCTGCTAATCTGCACATATTATTGGAGTTCTATTATATGGGCTCCATGTAACAATGGTTTTTCAGACAAAAGTCGACACATTGTGTGCTAGTTTGCATGTCATTTCCCAGAATCCCTTGCTGCAGTGAAAGCACTGTATACTGGGGATAATGGTGAAAGGCAGGGTTGCAGACCTGCCTAAAGCATGTGAATGTGCTCACACGTGATCTTTTTATTTGCTATATGCAATACGGTGGAGGTTTCTTGTTGCCTTTTTTACCAACCATAACTTAAAATGTATATACACACACATACACGCACGCACGCACACGCGCACACACGTATATATATACACTTGGTTAAGGTGGGCAAAAAAAGTTACAGAAACCCTCCACAGTAAAGCATATAGCAAATGGAAATATTACTGTATGCTCATTTGCATCATGTCTTAGACAGTTCTGAAACCCAGCCTTTCACCATTATCACCCAGCACACAGCACTTCCACTGCAGCAAGGGCTTCTGGGATATGCCATGCAAATGAGCACACAGTGCCACCTTTTGCTTCAAAACCATATAACATGGTCTCCTGTACGCTATAAATATAGCAGTCCCATACAATAGCTCGTACAACTATTGTTATCCTCCCATACCATGTTATCTACAAATGTTGACTGCGTCGTTTCATTAAAGTATTTGCAAGAAAGCACTACTGGTGTTCTCTGGCCCCTAATTTATCACTGCATCTGACATCAAATTGGATCCAGCTTATACTTTAGAAATGGAGGATAATTTGGCCTCTTGCACAACAGCTAAAGCTATGTTATAGTATTACAAATCTAGCAACAGTGCAGTATGTGCAATTATTACAGACAAAAGAATGTATTGAATGCTCAGCTTAGCCTATGAATGGCATTATAATTGGCACCGTGCAATTGATACAATACCTTGATCAGCGCGTTTTGTCATCTTTTCTGTTTTTCACATACAAATATTACACAAATGTCTCGCTGTGAGGAAGTGAAAATGCGAAGACCTTCCCAAGGGAAATATATTCCCTCTCCATGCTTTTAAATCGCAGCAATTCGTAGAAATTCCCAAAACACAAGAACCCTGGAACTCCCACCTCTCCTCTCCTTCTCCTGAAATGTTACGGTCTTTATAACACCATCATCCTTTCATATCATTTGCTTTTGGTTCAAAACTTTAATACCAGCCGTAGGCAGGATCGTACTTTGGAAATGTGAGCTTTATGTGTAACATTATACTGCCCTTCTCCATTATTTCATATTTCTTTACATGATTGTAGCCCGAGACATTTAGCTTTAAAAATCTACACAACCTTGACTCTATTGAAACTCATGAAATCGGCCCTTGTTTGTGTTTCATGTGAACGGTTCCATACTTTAATGTATTTAATAAAACTAGGTAACAAGGTAAATAGGCAGAACAAATCAGACCTTTGAAGTAAAATACACAGCACTTTGTGATTTCCTCCATGAATAAAGCATTAAAAAGGAATGATAACATACATTTCCAAACGAGTACCTTTAAAGGGTCAAAAATGGGTATGTAATCTATAGCGCAATGCTATATATATATATATATAAATATATATATATACACACATATATATACATATATATATATATATACACACATATATATACATATATATATATATATATATATATATATATATATATATATATATATATATATATATAGTATTACAGATGTTCACTGAAAAACTACTGAGTAAAAGTTTTCTCACAGAACTACTGTATGTGCTAAACCATTGGAAACTCAAAACAATTACCTGAAATTGAGTCTGTGCTGATACTTATGCATCATTATATGGTGCCGCAATTTTAAAAAGACAGGAGTATTTTTAATGGGAACCGGGAAGTGAAGAATCAAACACTATAAAAAGCTTTGAACCCAACGAGGATCAAAGAGAATATGACAAGAGTAAATTACAGGGACTTGTCCAACCATGTCATATATACATTATTATTAATAACAATGAAAAGCAATTTAAAACTTTTAACTTAATATGTATAATTTTTATGAAAACAGCAGCAATGGTACAACTCAGTTGTTAAAAAGGAATTGTTTCAGATATCTACTCCCTTTTCAAGTAACAATTTGACGACACTCTACATGTGGGTGGACCAGTTTAAGTTTAATAATAACCATCCTCCACAAAATATGTTTTATTGTTTGTGGGAATAATTGTTAAAAAAAAAGGAATTATTCTCATTCAGACTATTTTTTCAAAACCGTGTCATAAAAAGTATGTCAAAATTCATCTATGTCCTTTAAACTAAAGGCACATAAAAAATAAAGCAAATGTTGAAACACAAGGTTCTATCACTGTTATAGAATAACGTTTGTATTGTACAACTTGCTCCTGTCCCTGTATCAGTGCCGGTCAAACTCGTACCTCTTTCTCATGGTCATCACAACTAGTTATCAAGCTAGGTAGAGAGAGACTCAAACTCAGAGTTACTTTCAGGCTTGTAAATCCAAGCTCAATTTAAAGTAAAATTGATGCTGAGGCATTTTTTATCCGACATCATCTAGTACCAATGTATTAAGATACTTTGGGGTAGATCCACAAAGCTCCACCAAATCAGGACAACTATCGTCACTTTACTTAAATAGTTAACGGCCGTTAGGTTCCCTTGACTTTAATGGAGATCCACAAAGCTACCTATATGCAAATGCAATGGCCGTTAGGACCCTTATTTGCATATGGCTAATGCGGGATAGCTAAAGTCAGGATAAAACACCCTGGAGCTCGATGCCAGTAACGTTGCCTCATGTTAGCCATATGCTAAGGAATATTGCAATGCAATATACTGTATACCTGGTATCTGCCTTCCAAAAAAAAAATTAACACCTTGGAACCCATAATGGTCATGAGGGCCTGCATTATGCATGCCTTCATGGTCACTAATATAGCCAAGGGGTTAATAGCAGTACTATAATTACCCATTGTATGGCATAGAGGTACAACCACTATGACATACAAGGGGTTAACCATCCGCTCTAATGCCCCTGGGTGGCCTAACCTCCCTCCACGGGGCACCTATCTCCATAACCTCTTACCCCACTACCCTCACTCCTTTAACAAACTTAACCCCCCTCTACAGTTCTGGCCATTAGCCCGACTAGCCAAAGGTGGCTAACAGGGATAATGGCCAACACAAGCATGATATCCAATACGAGTTGACAAAATACACAAAAAATAAAATCACTATTACATATATTATATGTTATACACACATATATACAATACAAATAACTGATTGAGTGTCAGTAGGATAACCTACGCTCTCTCACGGAGAGCCTATGTCTGGCCCATCAACCTCAAATAGCTTGGGGGAAAATTCTTAAATCCGATTGCAAGATTTGGACTACAAGATTTGGGCCGCACCATCAGAGGAAGGAAAAAATAAAATAAACAGTCACTCTAACCTATACTTTGTTTTCTTCAGCTTTCTTTAAAAATATGTAAAAGTCACAGGTATATCTCCCTCTCACCGCCTCTCCCCCCATCACCACTCTCTCTCCTCCCCATCCCCTCTCTCTATCCCCCATCCCCTCTTTTACCATTCCTCTAACCCCCATTCCCTTCTTCTCTCTCTCCATCCCCCCTCTCTCTCCCATCCCCTCACTCACCCCTCACCCTCTCTCTTCTCCATTCCCTCTTTCTCTCTGCTCCATTCCCCTCTCTCTCCCCATCCCCTAATTTTATCTCCCCCGATTCCCCTCTAAACCCCTCTATATATCTGCCCTCCATGTCTCTTTCCCCTAATCCCCTCTCTATGTCTCTCTCTTTCCCCCCATCCCTTCTGTCTCACTCCCCCCATCCCCTCTCTATCTCTCTACTCCCATCCCCTCTATGTCACCCCCCCCCCCCAGTCCCTCTCTATGTATCTCTCCCCATCCCCTCTCTCCCCCTATACAACATAACTCCCTACCGAAGGAACAGTCAAACAATGCCCGCCCACTCTCCTTTCCAGTAATACAACCTACCCCCTTCACAAAAACTTGCCTCCCTACCTCTATTCCTCCAGGCCAATCAAGCTCCAGCTCGTATTGCAAAATAGCTTGGGACGCATGTTTGGCAGGCCTGGCCTAGGTAGCCACAATCTCACTCAATGGTTATCTGAAATAAATATTTGACACCCCATTCTATTTGACAACCTCTATCTTCAGGGCAATGAGCTCCCTGCAACAAATTCACCCCAAAAAGGTGAAATCGGTGATGCCAAAATTAAAGGTGTCAATCACATGGTGCAGCAACCAATCTGATTGGTTGCTGTACTATGTGGAGCTATTACCACTCTTGTGTGACAGCCTTTGCCTCCCCATTAAAAGGCCAGGGCTCTCCCAAATGATCAGACATTGAAGCGGGTGCCACATTGAAGCGGGTGGTTCAGGAAAGAAGAAGACGTCGACAGTAACAGATGAAGAAAGAAGAAAAGAAGATTTTTCGAATAAATACTTACAGATGAAGAATCTTCAATCAATGGAGGGAGTCGGTCAAACTGAGGATCCCTTGTTGTCAGACCTGGATTGATTAGGCTTTTTGCTTTTTCATGTTTTACTGTTTATTTTAGCCATTTTAGCCATTGGGCATGTGGAGTAATTTTATATTTGCTAATTTTGTGATATAATTTTTTTTTTAAAGTTTTGTCTATTGACATTTGGAATGTTAGGAATGGAATGTCTCGTTAAGTCACTAATGGAGCTCTGTAGATCTTTCAGTGGTCTTTTGCTATATATGCAAATTAGCTTGCAGTCTGCGGAGGTTGAGTTTGGAAGGAGTTAAGCAACTTACTTATTATTATGATGGTAATGTGTCAAATTCTTGTTTTTTGTCAGTCAGTTTTTTCATCCTTAATTGAGCTACCCGTATTAAGTAAACTAGCATTTAACAAATAGATAATACAGTAAAAATGTGTCAATTTATTCAGGGTTCAGATATTTTAGAATAAGCCGGTTTATTACAATTGAGTTAAGGATTATATAATGATGGTTAATAAGTAATTAACACCATCCTACCAGGTTCATAAAGTGATGGGACATCTATACCACATATATGTTGATGCACACCATGAGATTTATATGAACAATACTTTTGTTAAATTACACTAAAACATTGAAAATCCAGGACTGTATTGTGATGACTCTCCAGGGAAAATGTATTTAAAAAAAAACCCCTAACAAACAACTCACAATATTATTTCATGGAAATATTTCAGAAGATTTCGCAGGGGGTTGGAGGGCATGAAATATGACACTGGTTTAGTAAGAGAACAATTGTTTTAATAATTAGAAGGTGTAAAATATATACATGTTTCTCTATGAATGTGGTTTATTACATGGACCTTAAAGTGAATTAGCTGTATTTATGCAAAGTTACAAGAAAGGCAGTTCTCGACTTTGGGAGAAATATTAATAATAATAATAATAACAATAATAAATATAGTGATAACAGTTTATGCAGATCTGTTCCTACGAAAGGTGATGGTTTCATAACAAAGCATAGCAGTCCTTCAATAAATTGTCGAATGCTTCCCCCTTCGATGCAGAAACGCTTGCAAAGTAGTTCACTTTCTGGCCACAAAGAGGTTAAAAACAAACAAAGAATATAGGAATTGGGAAGAATTTAGGATGGCATTTTACCTGTATCAAAGACGGTACAAAATCCCACAACTTAATTTGATGACATACTGGAACAAAGTCCTCCCAAATATATACGAACAGCCATCACACTGATGGAATTTTGAATGTGTCTGCCACTTAATCCCTGGATTTAGATGGTATAGGTATATGAGCTGTGCTAAAAGAAATAGGACAATAAAGGAGGACAGCAACGTTGTGATGTATTTGGCCTTGAGGGGAGAAGCAGAAGTTTGATACAAGATTAAACATGATACTTCCAAACCTCCCCGAGTATGTTGTTTAATGCACTGTTTTACAAAGCAGTTGTCAAAATACCATAGCTATGACGAGGACTGCCACACCACTCTATTCATGGCCATCTACGTACAGAATGTAAGCTCATGCAATTTTACACAGGCGTGTTCTTTACTTTAAATTGCATGAAAAAACACAATGCTATCACTTATTTATGTTTTATTGTGGCAACAGATTTATGGCCTTTACCTTCACAACAGGTGAAGAATACCAATTATTTAAGGAAGGTAATGAGTAGCTAATGTCAAATTACTTGCAGCAACGTTTGTTTGGCTCCAAGCCATCAAACTTTAAATGAACTTGAACCCTGCCCAGCAATTCTTTAAAGCAAATGCGGAGACAGGTTTTTTTCGACCAAAAAAAATACAGTTCTATATTTTTCAAACAGATCAAGAATATTGTAATCCGCAATGTAAACCAAGCGCCCAGTTATGATTTCATTTCACACACAATATCATCAGACATTTAGAATATTATGGAGATAGTTTCACAAAATCCGGGAGATGCTCCGTTGATATTTTACCGATTTTCACAAAATGTAAAAACATTATGAGCTGTGGTCAGCCTTTTTACTCTTAAACACAAGTGGAAGATATACATTTCCCACCATGGAGATCAAAACGTAAGCATGAACACTGTAGGCCAGTGACCGGTCTGACAGGTATTTTATTGACAGAAAACACACCCTAAATACCTCAGTTTATACAAGGAAGGAAACAAGATAGCAAGTTACGGCTTTGCAGAAAACCAATTGGATAGCCATTCATGTAACACTGAGTACAGTGCATGAAAGAACTTGGCTTGGTAATGAATAGAGCTTGAATGAACATGCAGAATCTTACCTAGGAATACAAGCGATATGCTGTACCTGCATAAGTATGTTCTACAGCAAGGGTGCTCAATACCCACCCTCAAGCCCCCCATCTACCCCCCAACAGGTCAGATTTTCAGGATATCCCTGATTCAGCACAGGTGGCTCAATCAGTCCCTGCTTCCGACTGAGCCTCTGATTGATTCCCACTGTGCTGAAGCTGGGATATCATGAAAACCTGATGTGAGGTCTTACACTTATCCCGACCCCGTAAATAACCTATTTCAGGGTCTGGATAGGAGTAACGTCACCTTCTGCTCTGACCTAATCAACGTACTGTTAAATCCCTGTAGTAACTATACCGGAGCTCTGTGGATATACGTTGTTAGAGGGAACGCCTCTTTGCATAACATTCGCACGAACGTTTGTTATAATAACGCATGGGCTTGTTGTAGCTGAGACCAATACTGAAGTTAATGCATCATTAAGTATTAAGTGGACTTCTGAGAGTCATTTTGAAAGTGTCCTTACTTAACCTGTGTCAGATCTTTGAAAAATGGATTTATGGAGAAATAGGAATTACTGTAGCAATCCTCCCAGAAATCAGTTTTTTATTTATTTATTTATATACACATACTGCGCTATATGAATGCACACACAGCTGTCTCTTACACATACATTTGTAAAATGTAATTATATCCTTATATACCAATAGGGACCACATAGTATCTACAACACATTAATAGTAATGCAACACCCTCTTACATTTCTACACCTATCCACACCATTGGTATACACACCCACACACACCTTCTGTAAAGCGCTGTATACACTGTGGGCGCGTTATAAATTTATATTTACATACATACAGTACATACACACACACACACACACACACACACACACACACACACACACACACACACACACACACACACACACATACTCTTAAATCACTAACATTCAGGGACCATTTAACACCTTAAGTCATAAATCGCATACTGCACAGGGGGAAGGGATAGGCTTCCGTCTGATACATTTTAGGATGCACTGTTTTTAAGTAAAACACTTTCTTGCTTTATCCATTGTAACATCGCCGGAAGAAGAGATTAGTGTATCTCGAAAGCTCGCACAAATAAAAGCATTTTGTTAGCCACAGAACGGTATCGTTTATTCGTTTTTGATTATATATGTAGCCATGTCTGGTTTGGCTGCCAGTCTGCCCTCCCTGACATGCAAGCCCTGGAAACATTGCAGGCAGTGTCGGGACTAATCCTGGATTTTCCCCACAGTAAGCAGCTCCCTTGAGTGACAGGGGAGGAGGCGGGCTAAGGCCTGTGTTCTGCCAAATCCTGGGCTCAGACCTTGGACCTTCCAGACGGGATTTAAGGGGCTGCATACCTAAATTTAGTTAGTGTCTCTTCCCCCTTGAGAGAGACGGGTACCACAACAGGGGTGCTTAGAGCTCTGACACCCTCTGTCCCCTCCCCTTGGGGGAGTGGGGTGAGTACCTCTACCTCTTACTCTATTAGGAAGTCGGAGAAGAGCTGGGACTGTCCTTGGTGCCCTAGGCCAGAGGTGGATGTCCAGGGAACATCCTAAGGTGGAGGCTGGTTGTACTGTGGAGACAGAGACTGTTATGCTGTGTATGCAGAGAAAGGAATGAAGTGTTCCAATTGATCAAATATACTCGTGCCTGGTGTGCAATCTATCTGGGGGGAGTAGAGTAAGTTCTCCTGCAGGGATTGCCTTCATCTTACTGGAGCCTGCAGAAGATGGAAGCACTGATCACCATGAGATAAATACCAGTCATCTACCCCAGAAGCCTGTTCTGATGTCCCCACTACCACCAGCGGACAACTCAGCATCCTGTGAACAGCAGGTATCCAGCACCATACATCCTGTAATAGGCAGATCTACCAGAGGGTGGGGGAAACACTGTTACATATATATGTTTCAATCTGGGGGTCCCTCGAAGCAACACAACTGTACTCTGAGCTCCAGGGGGTGAGGAGGAGGACAGAGAGAAAATACATCATAGATTGCTGCTTCAAAATAGTATGCTTCTCTGGATTGTTATTTAGTTTTCCAACATAACATATGGAGTTGTGGAGATATTAGGTATAGCAAAAGTATCAAATTATTCTCTCATGTTTATTTTATAAAGCAAAAGTAGAAAGCACACAATAAAATTGGTAACTAGGAGTACCTAAATAATGCATTCTATACTGTAAATCCTCCATTACAAAAATACCAAATTTACCATTGCACATTTTACTTTGCATAATTTTAACTGTAGCCCCCTTTCCTTATGGCTAAGGGAACTACGCATACTGATTACCTGTATAGCTTAGAGGAGGCATAATCCTCGCCACTGGGAGCCTGGGGTGAGCTCTTTCCTGGTACAGCGCCTCCACCTGGAAGGGATCCCAGCACAGCGGGATAACTCCTCAAAGGAACCAATCACATTGAATAATACACACACAGGTATATATAACTGATTTACTAACATACGCACATATCAATACAATACAATAACACCCACACAATATTCCCACACCCGGCATGGTTTCCCCAAATTACTGAGGGCGCCCTAGGCACCTAAACACCCGGTGTCCGTAAGGCAGTACCACCCAAAGTGTATGTGGAGTAGCGCTACCCCTGTATATTTATTGGTGCGCTTATATCTCCCTGAGCACTCCTGTACCCAGGTGTCACTGTCAGGCAATGGGTTAGTCAGGTTCCGCGACGTGCGGCCTGCAAATCCCCCACTCGTCTTATCCAGTCCACCGCGGGGGGTGAGCACCAGCTGGAGTGTCTCACCGTTAGAGTCTATGAGGTGGCCTGTGGTCGGGTCCCAGACCGCAGGTCGCAGATCACCGCGTGGCCGTTAGGTCACCGCTGGAACACTAATGCTGTGCACTAAGGGGAAGCATCCCTATCTGGGGCCGTCCCTACAGCACATGCACTATAACAGGGCTCAGGGGCCAAGCTGGGGGCTGTGGGGGAGATCTGGCCTAGTCCAGGAGCCACTGGCACCCAGACACTACCTACTCCCTCAGCTGCCTCCGTCGGACTGGGGCGCATGGTCCTTTCGCGCCAAAGACACTGTCTGCCCTCTTGCCTAGGGGATTCTAGGATTCTAGGATTCTAGTCCCTTGCAGAGCCGTCTCCTAAATTGGCCGCTGCAACATTGCACTCTGCATGCGCGAGGCACTCTATGCGCATGCGTGAGGACCCAACATGGCAGAACCCTGCATTGCTGGTCCGCCACGGAGCTCCCAAAGCACCCGACCACCTCTGCAGCCTCCCCCCCTTCCCGCACCCATCACAGAGGTAAGGGGGCTCGACTACATAACTATATACTTAATACATGTTTTATGTCATAATAGTTACAGTAAGTAGTCAAAAATAGGTTCCATACAATGCTACTCTTACATATCTAACCAATACGACAGTCATAATGAAAAATTAGAATATCATAGGACTTGCTGCTCCATAAATTGTAATGTTCTGTTTTTATTGAAAAAAGGTTATAATGCATACCAAAGAGCTCAGTGGTGAATGATAGAGTTAATATACTCGGTGAAAGAGCAGGCTCATGTGAGCTTGCATCTATAAGCTGCAGGCTACAGTAAATAGTCTGCACCAAGACTTTCTTTCTTTGTATTCCATACTATTTTCGATCTTATTAGAAAGCGTGTAAATGGTTACTTAAAATGACTATAGGCTCATGTACTGTATGTGTTTATTGCAATACAAGCAAACAGCCGCATTACGTTTTGGAATCATAATTTAGGTTCTGTATCCCAATGTTATTTAAAAAGATGGGTGAGTATAATAAGAACACCTGGAGGCCAGAAAATAAGTACAATACATTACAAACTAGTTTATTCAACATGCACAAATGTATTTGTACAAAACTAGTACATCTTCTCTCCTACAGCAGTTTCAGCTAAACTAGTGAATTCTGGTATGCAGCAGCAAATTAGACAAAACTTATTTTCATCTCCTTTAAAATATTTTTTGGAATTTTATACAACCCATTAAATCCCCAAACTTTAACAATCCCCCCCCCCCTAATTTATTCCTTCTTTTCGTTTCATTTAAGCATTTCCAAAACAAATACAAACAACAGGCAAAGCTTAAATCATCATAGCAATACGTATAAAGGCCTAAGTGTGTTTTCTGCGCTAGACTCTAAGCAATTTTCAAAACATTGGAAAAACCTGTAAGCATGTAAGTGGCAAAACAGCAGTCCCACAAATTATATTAAAATAAATAAATGGCGTTGGAGCTTATTTCCAAACCGACTGTAATGGAAGTTAATCGAACAAGCATTGCCCATTAATCTTTAACGTTAAGCGGATTTGCTGCCAACTTTTGTATCAAAGTAAACTTTTTTTGCGGAACCAAAATTGGTGACATTTGCAAGGTTTGGAACCGCTTGTTTACATCTCCACTCTGTATGTAGCGTAAGTGCCTTCTCAAGTTTGTTCTTTAATTGGTCGTTCTAAAATATCTGGTGTGTCTGGCGTTCCCTGAAGAGAGGGTTAAAAACCACTGCCCTAAACAATTCTTCAGGCTGCTTACATCAAACATTACCAATTAGTGTTAGCTGGGCATGCAGTGGCGGATTTACCATTAGGCCCAGGCCTAGAGCAGCAGAATTTTTTGGGGGGGGGGGAATTTCCCTTTTTTTCCCAATATACAGAGGCCTTGCTCTCATCCCCACTGATTGCCAGGGGAGAGCGTGGGACCTCTGTAAAGGTCTCTTACCTTCTCCTTCATGCCATGTCCTCCTTCGTGACACCCGTTTCCTTCTTGAGCGTCAAATGACGCTGTGACGTCATATGGCATTTTGTTGCCATGGTAATGTGACATAGCAGCGCCATTTGACGCTAAAAGAGGAGGGTGGCACAAAGGAGGAGCGCAGCACCAAGTAAGTGCCTAAGGGTGGTTGTTTTGTAAATTCGCCACTGTGGGCACGCATAACCCTGGGCCTGGATCATACTACAGCCAAAGAGGTTAATAGCAGTTCTATTGGGGACACCTTCAGTATGGGCATCATGGACAAATGTGCAAACCACGGCTGCTTGCTGAATTACTTACAGTCTCCCTGCAAATGGGAGGTCAGAATCACACCTTCCTTTCAGGTAACCTCCTATCATTAAACTGAGATGTTCTCTTCATTACTGCATTTCAGAATTTGTAGCTAAACTCTGATTGCCCAGAGTCCTCACCTTGGCTGTCCTCAATGCAATAAGTGTCACAGAAGACAAATCATACAAATAATATACTAATAACTTGATCCTTATGAATTTTACACACTAAATGGGGTTATGCTTTGGACAAGAGACTGCATCATAATATGAACTCTTGCTCAAAATGCTTTTGAATGGAATGACTTTATGGATGAAAGTCACTATGTAAAAAGGTGGAGTCACAGCTCATGAAGACATCTGCTAGTTTACTGTAAAAAAATTACATTTTATTTATATTATTATTTAGTATGGCATAAATGCTTGTCATTGTCATCTCTTGTGAACAAGCACTTTTATAGCGCATGAAAACATGATTGCTGTATGTTAAAGCAGCGGTGCACAAACTGGAGGGCGCGACATTTTTTTGGGGTGGGGCGCAGGCAGTTGCAGAGGTCCCGCGCTTTTCCCCAAGAAATTTAAATTAAATGCCGGGGGACCGTGCAAGGTCTCTGCAATCTCTACTTACCGGGATTCAGCCGGCTTCAGGACACGGGATCATGGCCACGGGGTCATGTGACGTCAAGGTTGCCTTGGTAACGCCCCGTGAGGTAATGAGGGGGGGCACAATGGAGGAGAGCAAGCGGGGGGCGCAGCAAAAAAAGTTAGCGCAGCCCTGTGTTAAAGGTCCAGTCCCAAAAATAACATGCTTACAAATTGCTTTAACTTTCCATTTTCATCTGAATCTCATGCATATTTAATTGCAATATTGTGTCATTGTTTTCTATTTACGATAAATGCTGATGACCTCATAATGACTACATAAAAACTGCTTTATAATCCTGCACTGATTGCTTCAACTTTTCATTTGCTACTGTATTATTTTCTCACTTTTGGTATGAGCCTCAGAGTAACTCCCAAATAAAAGTATTATGTATTGTGGGGTCGGAGAGGTTTATTTTGATGTTCGTTGTCACAATTGGCAGAAAAAGAAACAACTGGCAAATGTGTTCGACCTACTTTAATATATTAGATGAAAAGAGTACGTGTTTTATGAGATATGCTATTACCTCCATCATGCAAAAACATTTGAATCTAACATTCAATAGAAATTGGAGTGTTATTTGCTTTCAAAGAATTTATGAGTTTAACTAGGAAATAGTTCGTTTAAACTACATTTACACTGCAGTATGACCTCATAGAAAGTCAACATCAAACTAGAGAGCGGGAATAATGAAAAGGATTCCTAAATATTTGTTTGAAATTGTCAATATTGGTTTGCGGCCTTTGAGAGGCCCTTTCAATATACATATATCTATATTTGTGCTTTGAATAGCTTTGCAGGTTGGGCTGTTTGAGTAGAAGGACAGAAATTAAAGCAAACACATACTTATCCACCTAAGATGTTAGAATAACACCGCAAATAATAGCTGAAAAGTGAGAACAAGAGGAACAACCCAAATGCAAACATAGCAATGTGCTGCAGTCCTGTCACGCATGTTACAGGTAACCAACCGTCATTACTATGTACCTATTATGGTGCTCAATTCAGGTCCTCAAGATCCCCCCTCCCCCCCCCCCCCCCAACAGGTCAGGCTTTCAGGATATCCCTGGTTCAACACAGGTGGCTCAATCAGAGGCTCCGTCGAAGACTGACATATACAACTACCTGTGCTGAAGTGGATATACTGAAAACCTGACCTACAAGGGGGGTGGTGGGTTGGGCTTGAGGACTGGAGTTGAGCATCGATGCAGTGCAATACTTTACCTATTGCATAATCTTCAAGGACACTAACAATTATAGTTACATGGTTATTCATGTATATCAAAGCTCTTACAGTGAATGATTAGTACGCGTGATCCCTAAAAAGTGATGAGCTCATCTTCAGAAAGTTTGCGTGTATGGTTATGGTCCATAATTTAACCCTTTAGTGTTGAAGGGATCCACAGGGTGTTACACTAAATTCATTGACGGGCTTAATCGTTTAAATCTGACATTTAAGTATAAGTTTTATGACTGTTGTACATGGCCAAAAAAACAGAGCAAACAGCAGAGTGTTGTACTGGAGCTGGAAATAGATTTGTAATGCATACTGCCAGACATACATTTTCTAGCTTCCACAGCTGGAATGGAAATTATACAAAAACTGTGCTATGAAATCAACTCCTTCTATTTATCGATGATAACCTCATATATAGTTACATTCCGCTAGCACCCTCTCTTTGATGATTATATGGTCATCATACACTGTATGACACACCCAAGCTACTTGAAGAAGCCTGGTTTAAATAACTGCACACATGTTATTATAAGAAATGGCCTTCATTCTCCTCTGCTGGGACTCCTCATTTGTGATCATCCATATTCCTTGCTGTTAAACAAGGTGCTGAATTTCAGTGTTGAGAACCAAAAATATTAATGATAACACTATTACTACTAATAATATACTAGTAATAATAAAGAACTACTGTACAATTTGAAGACATATATATATACTGTATATCACTAAACCAGTTAACAAGTTCAGAGCTACCAGCATGGTCAGAAACGGGTCTTCGAGCGATGAACCGTGCTGTTACCGGCTCTGAAATTCTTCCGATTCCTGAGATAATTAATTTTTTTGTGCCAGAGCTTCTTATATACTATGTAAAGTAAGAGAAATTCATCTCCAAAATTGTGCTGCAAAAATCCTAGTAGTGTCAAAGTGAAACGAGACAATATATCCTTTGTCAAAAAATAGGGTGAGTACACTCTGCTGCAGACCTGAACCAAATTTGAGCAGGCAGGAAAAAGACCAATATCCGAAGTCCCACATTAAGCAGCACAACAGGTAAGGTCAAATCCTGCCTTAAGCCCTAGGTTCAGGCAAATAAAATCATGCAGATCATGTCTATTTACAACCTTCATAGGTGACTTCTGGGATAGCGTTATATAGCCAGTATATGAAGTAAGTACTCACAGACCAGTTGTAGCGATGGTAATCAGTCCAATCGTCCGGGCGTGCATCCCGCTGGGAGAAATAGGTAGAAACAAACAAAAAAATAGAAGGAGCACTGTAAAAGAAGAGAACTGGAGGCACTGGATCAAAAATAGAAACCAACATTTATTATAGCCGTATCCTGTTAAAAAAAGAGGATTCTCCTTTTTTACTGGCTTAATGCTACAGTATAATACATTTTGGTTTCTATTTTTGATCCACTGCCTCCAGTTCACCTTTTTTGCAGTGCTCCTATTTTTTGTTTGGTTCTCCTTATGTAAAAAATCAATATGGCCACCATTAGTGCCCAATAGGAAGCTGCAACCGATGATGATGTACCTTCCTATTGGTCCGGGGATCCCACTAAATTGGTGGCCATGTTGCTTCTCCGGGAGGGAACTTTAAACCTGTTACTTGCATCAGTAAGTAAATAACAAGAAAGGTTCCCGGTCAACCTAGAGAGAACAATATATAGCAGGAAGGTGCACTAGGGAAGAAAAAAAGCTAAATAAAAGAGGGGGGTCCTGTCAGCGAAGAGGGGGGTCCCAATAGCATGAACTCAAAATGGTCGCTAGAGGTCAAATGGTGGGAAGATTACCCAAATGGATGAATGTGGCTAAACCATAATGGATAGCGTGGCTGAACCGTACAGATGATCACCAATGATGGTGACACAGAACAAGTATATACCAACAGGTGAATAGGCCTGTGGGAGTACTAAGGAAAGGCCCTAGAGGAATGCAGCCAGTATATGTCCCAAAACACAGATGATGTAGAGTGAATATAATTAAAAACAGTTTAATGGTAATATATATATAAAAGGTAAGGGATGAATGAGAAAACAGAGCTAAGGGCTGTATAGTAACAATCCAGATACAAACAGCATGAATGGCTATTGGATCATAGTAGCTCGTAGAAGACCGACGTGCTAGTCTACCCGAAGTAGTAGGGGATGGGAAATGGACAGTTAAATAACTAGAGCAAACACATGAATAAGTGACCACCAAGGGTCACCAGAAAGACCCTATATATTGCACTCAAAAGTTACAGTATCCAAATAAGGACACTGTGTTTAGTGGATATTGTATATTAATATAGGACCAAATAGAAGGGTCCAAAACACCAAAACCTGGTTATTGTACCATATATACCTCATCCCTAAGTGGACATTAGTTTCACATTCAAGTTAAGGTTTATATATACCTACTTACCCCCCGTTTCCACTGTCTCTCCCACCTGAGGATTGTTATCCTATATGTATCTGTTATTGATGTTGGTTTGTCAAGTATATATTTAATAAAATGTTGTTATTTTTGGTTTTAACAATTGCATTTGAGTCCACTATCATGGGGTTTTGGACCCTTCTATTTGGTCCTATATTAATATACAATATCCACTAAACACCGTGTCTTATTTGGATACTGTAACTTTTGAGTGCAATAGTGACCCTTGGTGGTCACTTATTCATGTGTTTGCTATAGTTTATTCCCTGTGCACCAAGTTTTTTAAGTATAGTACTACTAGGTGAGCGACTAGTCACTATGTGTATTTTTCAGTTAAATAACTAGCCCTGAACACATACCCCTACACACAAGGGAACATTGGGAAAAGGGGAGGGAGAGGGGTAGCAGGACACGTAGGCCAGGGGAAAGGTACCTAGTCTCTATGTTTCAGCTTGCCCTCAGTCTGATTCTCAACCCAGTAGACAGGAATGGTCTCCCCACTGGGGGTAAATTTCCATGCGGGGCAATTGTATCCACCTGTTCCACCTGTGGGGTAAGGGTCACCCCACACACTGGCGATAAGTCATCGTCCCACCATTAGACCTCTAGCGAGAATTTTAAGCGCATGTTATTGGGACCTCCCTGCTCTCTCCCCACCTGTGAGGTGTCTTCGCCGACAGGACCCCCCTCTTTTGTTTCACCGGTAAGTATCTTGGACCATGTTATTCCAATAATGTTAAAAAACATCCATTTAAAAAAAAAATATTCTTCCAGGCTGCATTCCTCCTTTAACATGACGACCATGTAGCACCCGTGGGGTATGCTATTATCTTATTGGGTTCCTTATTTCTACAGGGAGTTATGTAAGTGGTCAAATCCTTTTAAAGGCCATAGTATAATGTTGCAGGTTTTATATAACTAATTTCATGTAACTAATTTCATGTTTCAAGTCACATAGACAGGTGATTGGCCAGTTCCTGGTTTCCAGAATGTACTGGAAGGGACACCTGATAGAAGGTGATTCAGCATAGGCCGATCTTTGCTTTATTCTGCCCTGCTACAGGGGAAAATCTATAAATATAATGGACTTGGGTTCCCATCTTCAGAACCCAGGAGGAACCAGAGAGGGGGTATCACCTGTAAATATGTTTATAGTAAGTAACTAGGAAAGAAGCCCTTTGTTATTTTCCAGTGAGGGAAAAGTCAATCAATTACAGGGTCCCCCTTTATTGCCCTAAGGCGCATCTTATCCATAATAGAGAAGGGCAAGGCACTCCATCACAGATTCCTTCATTATAGGTTCTTTAGAGCAGGGGTGCGCAAACTTTCTCCCTGCGGCCCCCTGCATGCCCCCCCCCCCTGCTCAGCACCCCCACCTTGGCTCCAGCATGAAATTGCGCTGCAGTGTCATGTAACGTCACATTGCCATAACGACGCGTCGCTGGGAGCCAAGGTGAGTGAGTTACAATACTCCTGATGAAGCTGGGTATTCACCAGTGAAACAAGTTGCGTTGAGCACAGAAGGAAAGAGAGACCGACCAGAACGGGAGAAGTATCGTGGGAACTGTGCTGAAAGCTGATTGTTGTTTCCTGGGCGGCCGCATACGGAGGCAACACATGCCAGAAAGCCTGCTGCCACCTACACTCCAGTGTCGGAGAGGGGAGAGATTGCCTCTTCTAAAGAAACTGTTATATGTCCTGAATGACAGCACGCTTGCAAGTATTCATTCAGGGGGGTCTGTTTTTTGCGTTTTTTATTATTAAAAGTACTGTATGCTGCGCAATTAGTCCCTTCTAACTTTTCCTCTATAAGATCTACATCGTCACCTGCTATTATATTCGCCACGCAATTTATGGGCTTTGTTATACTCACTGCTGGGTGAGTATATCTATTTATATATTTATTCAACCTCCAGCACTTCCAACAACGATACTGTTTTATGTTGGTGTTTTATGTTTTTTTATTTTCCATATACTGATGTCTACTGCTCCCTTAGCCTTGTGTACCCGTAAGTGAGTTGCAGTGGCCTCACGCGATACCTCTGCATTTAATTTAAATGCCTTGGGGAAGAGCGTGGGGCCTCTGTAACCGCCGCTCCCCCCCCCCCCCTGTAAAATCTTACGCCCCCCCCCCCCCAGAAGGGATACGTTCCCAGCTATGTCAGAAGGATAGAGTGTGCTTCCTCAAACTTGAGGGCACCCTGCCAACAGATCCCAGTGAAGGTGGGAGCGGCCACATTTGCAAAGGCAATTGTGCCTTTTTGGGAAATGCTGCATTGAACACCCCTAAAGAAGGAAGTTGTATTATTGGGCTGTTCAAAAAGTTAAAGAAAGGTTCCTGGCGCCGTCTATCTGTTTATTGCTCCCCATACCAGCCCTGTATGAATTCCAGCACCCTGAGAACCTAATAAATAAGGTAACAAGCATTGGACACACCACCATACAGACAGAGAGACACTCTGGTGTGCCCCCTCTTCTATTGGCCGGTGGTAGAAGTGTTACAACAGTATAAGAAACTGTATTAAGTTCTTCATACGTGTATATCAGGGGAAAGGGGAAACTGAGCTCAGAGGAAGAGACCCCGTAACATGCACCCACGTACCACTTATTAAATAAATGTATTAAATATAGAACTGTAAAAATACAGAGGTTGAATTGGAAGTGAGAGATTTCCTAACATATGAGTATAATGAATTCAATTAAAACAACAAGTTTTTTA
The DNA here is from genome assembly GCF_040206685.1 of Ascaphus truei. Classification (NCBI taxonomy): domain Eukaryota; kingdom Metazoa; phylum Chordata; class Amphibia; order Anura; family Ascaphidae; genus Ascaphus; species Ascaphus truei. The sequence goes on along the minus strand of NC_134486.1, from coordinate 79,935,566 downwards.
ATAGGTCCTTGGACCGATAAAATTAATGGGAACACTAAATACAAAAAAAACACATAAGCCCACCTGGTGACAAAAGATACACCAAAATAAAGGTGGATGTGTTATATAAAAATCCTTTTGCCTACTCTGTCAGCGCCCCAACTCTACATGGGGACATTTTTAAATTAGCTGGTACATTTTCGTGGTAGGGAGTTGGCTGTTACATCAGTACCAATGCTGTAACTGGTTGGACTTTCTGTGAATTGAAAATCCATTCCCCAACTTGAGCCACAGTCTTTTACTTACTGATTCACTATCTGTCATTTAGGGGCTGCATTTGTTGGGTACTAGTGTCTATATCAGCTATTTCACCATTAGCATTATTGACTGATGTCACCCTTTCACCACTTGAGGGTGTTTCAGTTTTTCTGTACACATAGTTATCAGTGTGTTTCATGTGTTTTTACACCCCATAGGGATTACTATCGTCCCCCTGAACTATCTCCAAGCTAATCCCAAATGTTGTACCTGTTTCTCTCCCAATTGTAAGGTAGTTTAAGAGATGTTATTACCACCGTAACTCTCTTTTAATATTAGGTACATATTACATCAGGTCTCTTAGGGTGCTAGAAGAGACTAGTATAGTACATAGACACTACTCCAAATTAGTGTAATAGTACTCTAGGGTGCATTAACTACGTTCACCTTATTGATTATCCCTTCCTGTGGCCCTAGTCATAGGGATTACTAGGACATTAGAATCTCTGTGCTATAGCTGGTAGGTTATAGTGGCTACTATTCCGCATTGACAGTATAGAGTAGTTGTGGTTCTGTTGTCCATTACCTGGATTGGGTAATCCAAACCAATTTAACAAGCAGTTTATGTCTGTTTTTTGAGGCAAAATGATTTTTATATAACACATCCACCTCTATTTTGGTGTATCTTTTATCACCAGGTGGACGTATGTGGGTTTTTTTTGTATTTAGTGTTCCCATTTATTTTATCGGTCCAAGGACCTATAAAAAAATCGTTGTTTTAATTGAATTCATTATACTCATCTGTTAGTGAATCTTTCACTTCCAATTCAACCTCTGTATTTTTACAGTTCTATATTTAATACATTTATTTAATAAGTGGTACGTGAGTGCATGTTACGGGGTGAGTGCATGTTCACTTTCCCCTTTCCCCTCTTCCCGTTCCCCTTTCCCTTTCTTGTTAGGGGTTCGGCTCAGATCAATTTGTATTTACTCATATTTTCCCTAGTGCACCCATCACCCCTCTGGGTGGAGGCTGAGCGGGTTCTCTTTATTCTATTATACGTGTATATCACTTTAAGTCACGGTTTTTACAGTACATCATATCTGATGTCAGAGCAAGGCTTCATGTCTTAAGTAACATTTAGCTGTCATGGCAATCAGACACTATAGGAATCCACTTATCACCAAGATAATCTCTCCCTGAAGGGTCAAACAGGAATTACCTGATAGTAACCAAATTAGTCCTGCAATGGACAAAACTTACAAAAGAAATGGGATGAAAGCGTTAACTATGGAAGACAATGTCTAGTAATGCACAAAAGGGTATAGTCTTTATGTAGTTCCCATGAATTTTTATCCGGGCCTTTCTTGATTCTGAGTAACCGCAAGGCTAACACTCCCACTCTTTTATTACCCTAAGCAGTGAGAAATAAATGATCTGTACTTAGTTAGGTACAAATAAATTACAATAATTACTGCTGCCAAACTCTTCTTCTGTAGCTTCCTATAACTACACAAATACTATTGCAGATTAACGATTTCTCAGCTACTGTACCTCTCAGACAATAGAGCTTCAAAGAAATTATATTTCAAAAACACCACTGTCTCATGAACAGTCATAGATGCCTTATAATTATGGTGAGAACTCATGAACTCATTGTTTTTATAATGCACCATCATAGTGTGTGTGTGTGTGTGTGTGTGTGTGTGTGTGTGTGTGTGTGTGTGTGTGTGTGTGTGTGTGTGTGTGTGTGTGTGTGTGTGTGTGTGTGTGTGTGTGTGTGTGTGTGTGTGTGTGTGTGTGTGTGTGTGTGTGTGTGTTGTCTACTGATTTTGTGGGATCTACAAGGTATCATTCATTTACTTATTTTATGGGACAAGCACCTATCAATATCTCTGCTTATGGAGTGCCGACTGACTTTTCACAAATATATATATATATATATATATATATATATATATATATATATATATATATATATATTAATAAAGAAATTAAAAGACAGCGCCTACACCCAAATTGCTGCAACTCTGAATCTGATTGACAAAATGCCACACCCTGCACAGATGCCTATATACAAACTAAAATTATAAAAAATGTGGTATATATATATATATATATATATATATATATATATATATATATAGTTTTTCTATTATTTGAGACTAGCACCTGTCTATATGAACATTGAGTGCAAGCTGTGATTTTTGTTTATATATATATATATATATATATATATATATATATATATATATATATATATATATATAATGATAGCAGATGCAGTGAACTACAACATTCTCACTTTGATTCTTTTTTATTGTCTCTGGTTATTACTGTTAAATTACAGTTAAATTACTGGTTCTGTATCAGAGATTATGTGACATTCCATTAGCTATAATATGTTGCACCTCCCTCTGGCAGCGGAAAAGTTAAGCATAACAAGTGAGGAAGCAGCACATCCTGTTAAGTAACCAAAAAATGTAATGTTTTGTACACACAGTAGACCAGCTTCAAAACTGGTGCAAAAAACTGCACCAGGTTTCATAAAGATAAGAATCCCAGTGAAATCAATAGTACATTTCTTTTGCAGCAGTTTTGCCCCAGTGTGGTAACTACTGTAGTAGAATTTAATTTAAAAAAATGTATATGTATATATATATATATATATATATATATATATATATATATATACAGTATATATATATACATAAATAATACATAACATACATACAGTAACACTTCTCTGCTCTATATTTCTGACCTTTCAAGTACTCTCTTACACGCCATCTATACATGGCTTATGATCTTCATCTCCCTACCTCCCTCATTAGGCTAAGGCCCCGCTCCCTCCGTCAGCGCGCCAGCACTGCAGACAGGCGGGGCGCTGACAGACACAGACCGCGATATGCGGTCTGTAGGGAGTGGGAGCCGGGGCTGGAGTGGGAGGGAGGGGGTCGTGGTTTAAGCGGGGGGTGTGGTTTAAGCGGAGGGACCCGCTACCCCCTCCCCCCCCCTCCACAGGCTCGGGCTCGGGCTGCCGCAGGGAGCTGCTGCGGGCTGCCCTAGGTGTGTGATCGGCTGGGCTTGTACAGATAGCACTGGGAGAAGGACACTGTATCCGGCTGCAGCAGGAGACTAACTCACACGCTGACACTCATGCACTCACACACACACACTCATGCACACACACACAGGCAGGCACACACATACACAAACACAGACAGGCACACACACACACACACACAGGCACACACACAGGCACAGACAGGCACTCACGCTGCTTTCCCTCCACACTCTCCTCCCCGCTCCCCGAAGCCTCCCCTCCTCCCGAAGCCTCCCCTCCTCATTGGCTCACAGTCACACCACGTGACGCGTCGACGCTAGGGATTACAATTCTCTTGAATCCCCTAGCGGCTGACGCGTCACAGCGTGTAGTGAGCTGTGCCATGAGGGGGGACCGGGACCGGCTCGGGAGGATTCCCTTGCTGGTGGGGAAAGCTTGTGCAGCCGCCCGCGCCACCGGGCGCAGCGGGTCCCAGGCCTTACTTCCTCTTTCTCCTGCCTCAGAGACTTCTCCTACGCTGCACCCCAACTCTGGAATTCTCTACCACGCATGATCAGTATCTCGCCTACAATACATACAAAAACACACCTATCCAACATTCTCCTGACGTTTCTTTTACTTTCTCCCTAGAGCCTAGAACTCAGAGGTCTGAAGTTGATAGCTAAACTCTAGCTGAGCAACTTCACATACACACAGACACTATTCCTTGTGTCTGCCCTCACCACCTTTTTAGATTGTAAGCTCCTTAGAGCAGGCTACCACATTGTAATGCATTGCTTAATATGTTGGTGCTAAACAAATAAAATATAATAATAAAGATAATAATAATATCCCTAGACACTTTGGGCCAAATCTACTAAGCAGTCCTGCCATTAGGCATCTTTCTGATGCTTGAAGACACCTTTGGTACCATTCAAAGTCTGCTGGTCAGAAAGCGCATCGCACAGCAGATGCAGATGCCAATTATAGACTATGGGGACATAGTATATGGCACAGCACCCCAAACCCACCTTAGCAAACTTGAAACCCTCGATTCAATATGCCACTTTGTTCTCCAATGCAACTACAACACATATCATTGCGAAATGCTCAAAGAACTAGATTGGCCATCATTTGAGTCTAGGCACAAAGTTCATCTTTCCTGTCTTGCCTTCAAATACTTTCTCTGCAAGCTTCCCACCTATCTGAACAAGCTCCTCACTCCTACCACATGCAGCACTTATCTTCTGAGATCTGACTCCAAAGACTGTTCATGGTTCCAAGGCTCAACAAAATATCCAGCCGCTCCTCCTCTTAACCTGCACCCCAAAACTGGAGCAATCAACCGGAGACTTTCACAACCGTCACCAGTCTAAGTTCTTTTAAAACTAAAGCTATCTCACATTTTAATCTGGTCTGTAACTGTTACATACGCCTATAACATTTAATATCTTTAACTGTGCATGCAATGTCTTGTATATAATGTATAACCCTGTTCACTTAAAGTAACTATGTATTTGTAACCATGTATTTGTTATCATAATTCTATGCCCAGAACATACTTGAAAACGAGAGGTAACTCTCAATGTATTACTTCCTGGTAAAACATTTTATAAATATAATAAAAAAATTCAAGTTAATCGTCCAGCACTGTGAGGTTCTTATGACAGTAAATTTGGGCCATAATATGCTCCAAAGACACACAAAGTAGTCATTGTATACTGGCCCAAGCACACCCTGATAGATGAGTAGGGACAGGCAAGTTAACTCAATCCCATATATCAAGCAAGAGAACCTTCTTACTTGCAGAAGTATTTATTTGGGGCAACAACATACAAATAAAAAGGGGGGAAAAGTACTGAGGGAACACTGTGTAGCCATGCATAATAATGGACTGCAGACATCTTCCCTGTTGGCAGTAAGCCCTGGTAAGTACAGGCCTGCCAGCAGTAGTTATGGAGGTTTTCCCTCACACCCTGGTGAGGTGCCCTATGTATGGATGGGAGTGGCTGCATGCTCTGAGTCCCTGGATAGTGACATCAGAGATGTGCCTGCCCCCTGAGGTATATAAGGCACAACACTGTCAGTTTAAGGTTGTTGTTGCTTAAGAGTGGGCTCCTGTGAAAGGGATTGCAGGATAGCTTTGTGACCCTAGTGCTGTAACTAGTGGCACGAATATTCCAATCAAGCCTGTCTAGGCCACACTGTGTCCAGGGACCTGGCACAGGGGTGATCTCCCTACGAAGAGAGGGGATCCCACTCCAATTAGGAGGGCAGTACCTGGCAAAGGGACAGCACGGAGAGATGTGCGGCTAGAGCTGAAAGCTGCATGGGGCAGTCTACTACCTCCAGATCATCAATAAAGATGCCCTTGTTAAAGATACCCCCACTGTGTGAGTGTGAGATTACTCTACAGTGGCAGTCACCACCGAGAAGGAGTTCCTCACCAGGACCATCTCCCTGCGGAAGCATAGATCCTGATGAGGTGGAGGCGCTGCTCATGATGTAAGTTGGACTCGCACCCACTACCTCAGCTACCTGTCCTGATGACATCCCCTAATACCATCAAGCGGGAGACTCAGGAGTCCTGTTACTTGCAGGTGCACCACCATACACGATCACGTAATGGGGACCGGTTAGACCACACGGGCCAATGTGAGATTGGGTGGGTCAGACAGGAGGGAATACCCATTACAACTGGGACATGAGAGCAATGGAGGGGAATGGAAGCTTTGAGGGCAGTGGGATAATTGCAGGATATAGGGATAGGTAAAAATCAGTAACTTTACCAGGATAGGAGAGATGACTGCTCAAGATGGCTGCTGGCACTAAAAGGCAGCATGCTGTTCTTGGCTGATGGGAAATTAACTGGGACAATACCACTTGGCATGGGGAGGGGGAGCAGTCCATCCTGGTAAAAGGCAGGGGGGTTGCCAAGGCAACTGGCTGAAGCAAGAAACCCACAACGATCGCAACATTGTTGCAACAGCTAGGCTGAAGAGTGCTGGCAGCCTGAAGACCGAAAAAACAGAATCCTGTTCCAGGACACATTGTATATGTATTTATTTCAGTTTGTAGCCCATATTTACCAAGTTGTGCTATTCCAAAAGATACCTTCTGGAGCGTTATGGAATAGCACTGCTTAGTTAATATGGGCATGTATGCTTACTGGTCAGGCTTTCCCTTTCACATTGTTTCCACTGAATCATGTGCCACTTCCCCTTGTATTAACCTGGTATGCTCCTTTTTAACCAATGTTTCATTTCATTTTGTACAGAGCTTCGTTTAGCATCAGTACTGTGTAAGAGGGAAGAACGATGATTAAATATATACAATAACAGCAATGCTATTATGAATTGACACTTAACATTTTTAGTTTTGTTGTCATAGGATCCTCTTGTTTCAATCTTCTTGTATTATTTCTATTTGACCCTACACACTATTATTCAAGGCAGAGTAATTAAATAGGTTAGGGGATCTGTGTTACTTGTTTCTCGTTTTTTCAGCACATTTCATTTAACTCTTAAAAGTGCTGGAGCTTATTGCAACAAGTATAAAATAGTCTCAGACTACCACCCAGTGTTCAAGAAGGTATATTTCAAAGCTTCCCTGTTCATGCAACCTTCGCTTTCTGGCAACTTCTGAAGACAAAGCCATGCAAATAGGGACAATTTGTATGTACTTTAATACATACACATATGGTGTGTATTTGCAGTTTGTATTGGCACACAGCATTCGTATTAAATATGCATTTATCCGAGCTAGTGCATATCTACAGTATGTTGTTTTATAAGAAAGTACAGACGATGTGTAATCCAAAATGCATTATTGTTTATTATTGTCATTTACTTATGGCATCAATTCTGCAGTGCTGTACAATGTGGGGGGTAAGAACAAGAACAAAACATAAAATATATACAATCTAAAACATAATGAAATAAACTACACAAGGAAACATGGGGAATGAGGCCAGCTAGCATGGTATTAACCGTTGGCTTTTCAGGAGGGTGCTGAATAAAGATGGACAAGCCCCTCCAAATCCGATTCCCGGAATTCCCCAGGTTTTTTAGACCAAATCCATCCCCCATACTAAAAATCTTCAAAAGATTGGGTACTAAAAAATCTGAGCGGATTAATCTGAAATTGGATACAACCTGGGTGGATTTTTAAGAATCCACACTTCAGATTCGATATTGAATCCGAAATTCACACTCAGATTGTCAAAAATCTGCATTGTCTCTCCCTCCTCAGATTTAATCTGTGTGCGGATGTTTAACAATCCGACCGCAGATTATGAATCCACCATGTGGATTGTTAGTGATAGGGAAAAAAATCTGGAAAGGGCGGATTGGTCTTTTTGACACTGATCCGTGGAAATCTGCATACCAAAGGAACTGGCTGATTCGGGGCACATCCAAATCCACAAAAACATTTTGCCCATCTCTAGTGCTGAATAGGGCTTGTCAAAAAGGTGGGTTTTGAGGGAACTTTTGAAAGTGTCAGTGGTCTGATGGTGCAGGGTAAAGAGTTTCACAGTTGTGGCGCAGCCCGTGAGAAGTCTCAGAGACGGGAAGGAGAGGAAGTAATGAAGGAGGAGGAGAATCATAGGTCATGAGCCAAGCGGAGACTGCCTGTGGGAGATTACTTGGGGATTGGATTGGAAATGTAGAGCGAGGTTGTGTCATGAAAAGGTTTGTAGGGGACAACCAGACTATTGAAGTTGATGCTGCTGGGTATGGGCAGCCAGTGTAGGAATTTGCACAGTGAAGAAGTAGTAACCATAAAATGGTTAGTAAGGTAGATCTGTCTGGTAGTCAAATTTATGATGGACTGGAGGGAGGACAGTTGGAAGAGGGGAAGGTACCGACATGGAGCGGGTTACAATAATCTAGACGGGATATTAAAAGTGCAAAAACATAAAATTGTTGGTGGATTGCCAACAGTCACCGCTTTAATTAGATGAACCGTGAAAGCTTCATTCATTAGGAGCATAAGACAGAGTGTGCAATACTTAGCTCTAAATGCTCTGACAAGTACCTGAGGCAAATAAAGTGAACCTTTAAAAAGTCTGTAACAAAGTCCAAATGTAAAAATGGAATATAAGTTGATGGACCTTGCGCAAACAAACAAATCTTCACTAGCCCTATTAACTAATGGTAAATCCCTCATACTGAAGCTACTCTTGAATTGTCATTATGAAATACACTATCACTCAAATATCTGTAAGGACATTTGATGTCAAATACTTTATACAATCATTCAATATATGTATATGATGTTATATATATTTTAATATATTATGTATGTGTAGCCCATGTTCCCCCCTCCCCCCCCAGACACAGATCATGCCTCTAAGGTGTATTGAGGGCTGGCTACATGTGTATGGTCGTGCATACCTGCTTGTAATAGGAGGGCCTGAGTCTCCTGCGTTGGTGTGGGGGATAACAGGGCCAGGCTTCTGGGGTATATGCCTCCATTCTTTAGTGGTTGTGGTGCAGCGCCTCCATCTCCATAAGTCCCAGGGATGTGGGATAGGACACTTACAGAGAAAACCCTGGTCACAGGGCGAATGATCCAGCTCTCACACAGTCTCTTTGTGTAAAACAGCAATGTCTTTATTGTCTCTTAGCTCATACACAGCAGCAGTTTATTAGCAGCAGTACTTCCACATATGAACAAGGTCTCTTCCTCCCTCCTACTCCTCCAGACTGTACCTCGGCAGGATGGTCTGGATGGGGCTTCAATACCCCTGCCTCCACCCCCCAGGGTAGGCCCTATGGGTGAGGCTAGATATCTCCCCACATCCCCTGCCGGGTGAGGGGCATTGGTCAACTTGTAGCTGTATCAGCTCTACTCAGATGGGGCTCTGAGCATCTCTTCCACGCACCGTTTTCACTCTACACGTGGTCTGTCAGTTCAGCCATTAGCTCTGCTGGGTCCTACTCCACTTCAGACCAGCACGTCACTCCTCAGCTCCCAGGACATAACTCCATAGACTGACAAGCTGAACGCTCAGCTTTCACAGGATCATCTCTCTCTCTCACAGCACTCTCAGGCTGACGGTTCTCTCACTGCACAGAACAGACACACTGCTCTCCAGATTCTGACTGTCCAGCCAGACACTCCAACTCCACAGACAGAACTCTCATGAACTCCTCTGACTCAACACCTTCCAGAACTGACTCACACACACACAGGACAGCCCACTTAATAGATACAGCCCTGCCCCTTATGATGTCAGCAGGACCCCCCCCCCCCCCCTGTGTCTATGCCTTCCACACAGTCAGGGGCCTACCTCTATCACTCAAAGCAGGGCTTGGTGAGGGGGGAAAACCCATGGTTACTACTGGCGCCTGCACTTACCAGGGCTTACTCCAGTAGGAGAAGGATAAGTAGATCGCTCTTTCTTACAGGGGCTACACTCTCCCTCTGGTGGAATCCAATGGTCCCCACTTGGACCTACTTTTAGCAGCACCATCCTGCGGAGAACAAACCTGGGAACACAAACACAAAACATTGCATGGCAGGTTATTTACTTGAGCCAACCACCAGGTGGCATAACAGTAACAGCACAGTCACTCCCAACGGGGAGAACTCTAATGATAGTGCTTTGGGTCAGGCTTTCGCACCTTCCTCCCATTATGGTCAGTGACAGTTATATAATAAGGCTGTACCGACCCAGACTCTGGCCGGTATATCACGCTGTGCATGTATATGCACCTCCCCACACTCCAAGCCCGGACCACCTCACTGATACAGTCTTCATTATGGTAACCCGCCTTACCAAACTTGGTTCTTAAATATTCCTGTATGGCCGCTCGGAGCCAACTGTCTCAGTTCTCTTCAATCTCTCTCATTATGGGTTCAGGCATATAAGGGTATTCGTACCCATGGGACTGTCTAAACCTGAACACTATGGCTCTGTCAGCCCTGCTCAACTTAGGCAGTTTCTTGGGACCCGCCCTGCTTGGCAGTACCCAAAACTCAGACTCTACTGGGGCAATATCGTCATACAAAATGCTAGGCCCATTAGGCATGATGATCCCTTGCTCTATCTCTTGAAAATGGTGCTCTAACTCATCCACTACCTCTTGGGGAGTAAAGACACCTACCGCCCACCAATGATCAACAATGTTGTTCTTGATCAACAGGAACTTGGTGCGGTCCATACCATCGTGGTACTCAATGTACAGGGGTGCCCATCACTTGTCACGGTGCTCATACTCTGATAAGGGACTACCAGTATCTACCTCTGACTCCGCTTTTGATGAGACACCGGACGTACCTGCCTCTGTAGAGCGCGAGCAATCTCTTCTCCCTTTGGCGTTGAAGTACCTAGTAGGGTTCATTTTGGAAACCACCGTGCTTGCAGTCCCAACCTCAGCAGTAGTATGGGACCCTCGGGCCCTCCCTCTAGATACAGGAGAAAATGGTACAGCGTTAGGTATACGAATTACATTTGCATACGGTATCTCCCCATCAGATTCTTCATCACTTAACTCCCAATCCCGCAAATCCTTGGAGTACTTGGGGTACTTTATTGACTTATCCCCACTAGGTCCCGGTGGTAATACTCGTGACCGGGCAGGGGCAGTGGCCGGAGCAAGGTCGCTAGGGACTGGGGCTGGGGCAATGTCCAACTCCATGTCCAGTAAGCGGGTAATCCCACGACCAGTGGGCAGTTTCTTGCTGGCCCTCTCTGCTGAGCCCCGCGATCCTCTGGAAGGACCTTGGCTACGCAGGGTGGCCAGGGCAGCGGCCATTGCTGCTCTCCTCGGGGAGAACAATGGTCCCGCGCCTCTCTTCCAGTCGGACTCGGAAGTGATGTCATCGCTGCCGCCCGCGGAATCCCCATCCGCTCCGTGGTCACGCACCGGAAGTGCGTCGAGGACCGGAAGGGGCGGTGGTGGATCATCGGGCAAGTGGATTTAACATCGTGGCGAGCTCCTATTGGCCCAAGCAGCACACGTGTGGTACTAGGTGGCGAGTAGATTTTTTTGTTCGGCGAGTAGATTTTTTGGTGATTTGTTGACCACTGTATATATATATATTATTTTATTTTTTTTAAACCCACCTTACTTTGAACTTAAACGTTATAGTAATCTTAGTGCAGTGTTTCTCAACAAGGGTTTCAAGGAACCCTTGGGGTTTCTTGCAGTTTTCAGGTTATTAGAAAATTGTACCAAATACAGAAGAATTTACAATGCATCTGATACCAAACACACTATTAGAGAGGGTTGGGGTTCCTTACAATGCTTCTGATATCAGATGTGCTATTAGAGAGAGTTAGGGTTCCGCTGAATTTCACAATATAATTAATGGGTTCCCTAAGCAAAAAAGTTTGGAAACCACTCTTTTAGTGTTTCAAATTAGATTATGACAATTTAACACTTTACAAGCTACGAAGGAAAAACTCCTATTTCTCATTTAATGAACATGAACCTACCACAATGTTTCTGGTACTTGGTGACATACATTAATACAGTCACATCAATTTAGTTAACATCAGTTTACTTCATCTACATTGTGCTTCTTATATAGTGTTAATCTACATAACATACCTACAGTTGTGCAATATATTTCTCGCTCAATTCTAATTTTTCATTGAGCGAGAAATACTTAAATATGATGAAAAACTAAAGAGGTCCCTTTTTTCCTTACCTTGGTGTGTGTATATATATATATATATATATATATATATATATATATATATATATATATATATATATATATATATATATATATATATATATATATATATATATATATATATATGTATATATATATATATATATATATATATATATATATACACATATATACATATGTTACATGTTCATTATAACACACTTTTCTTTTTCCATGAAAAAACTTGAGTGATCAGGGACCATTGTTTAAGTACTGCTGACTACCTTAATCGTTTTCCTGTAGGCTTAGGTTGGTCTTAGAAATCCCCTCTCTGTTGGAAATGTGTCACTACTTGTTGTGAGAATGATTAAGTCTTTTGAAGCAGGGATCTGATTGCGTATTTGGCGTCTCCTCCTATATTCCATCCTGATTGCAGTTTATTTTCAGTTTCACATCACATATCTTTGGCCTTCCCACGCCACTGCCTGAAAACAATTTGAACATATAAACTCATGTCAAATGTTGGATTAATATAAGGCTACAAGATATCAGAATTCTATATTCTAATTAGTTGGCAGGTGGTCCGTGATCATGATGAATTTCATACTCTGGTTGACACATTTTCAAATGTTAATGTTCTCTGGAGGAATAAACTGTGGTGTAATGATTGAAATAATGGCTTGGAAGGTGAGAATTCATCTTATTATGGTTTCAAACCTTGGCACTCAATGTATGTAGGTGCTAGGTTATGCACTCTCCAGATAGAAATAATTATGATCACATAATGAAGAGAGGTTTAAGGATACAGAGATTATGAAGAGGGTTTGAATCAGGAGGAAGAGAGACTACTTCATCAACGTGAAACAATGGTTAATCAAATACTTAATGTAGCGGTGGCATAGTCAGATTACTCAGAGACCATAGTGCATTGTGGAATACAATATTAAGTTTCTTCATGACTGCTTAACTTAAACGAACTAGGACTTGAACTCCCTGCTCTAGCCTGAAGCTATTTTCTTAAAGACAAAAGCTGATGAGCAAGAGCAACTGGTACAATCAAAGCTAGATGTCATACAAGATAAACAAGAAAAGAACAAGGAGAGTTTCTCTTATAAACCACAAGACAGTTTTAAGGATTTTCTATTTATTCCAGTTAAGAGAGTAAAGGTGCATTCCAAAGGCATGGGATTTAAGAACAAAGTGTCTATTTATTGTAACACTCCATGTTTACATACTCTATGAAAATTATTATGCTGCAATGTAAAGAAATACTGTTTGACCAAACACATCCAACAATCCAAGGCTTCCTGTGCTGAGAGAATAAATATGAAAAAGCATTAAAGGTGCCCTCTAATCATTTGAGGTGCTGACCATGTTGCCATTTATGGGAGGGCAGACTCTCAGGTGGCAATTCACTGAGGTCTGTTGTGAATTAACACACCCCCATTCAGCGCCAACTCCCATTCAGTTCAGTGTGAGTTAATGCCAGATAATGTGCGTTAACCCATAATGCACCTTCATTAGTGGATCATAGTCAGCGTGACATATTTGCAATGGGCTGTGGGTTTTAGGTTACTATAAGTTGTACAATCTTTAAGGTGGTTTGGGATCTGGACATGTAGAGGGGGTGTACTTTTTCACCCATAGAATACGTCTAAATATTTATGTAAACTACATGCAGAAAACAATAGACAGCAATTATGTGCAAGAAATGACATGCTTTCATTTTTTTGCAGAGCAATTTAATATTATTTGCAGAAAATTGCAACTAAAGTATACAATCAGATCACGGAAAGATTTCACTTAAGTTTGTACAAAAGATAGATAACCAATAATGAATGAATGAATATCCAATAAGTCAATTACATTTACTTGATTTACATGAAGTCATGTCCTACACAGCCTAGAATGAGCCCGTGCATTAAAATAGAAGTCAGTTATTTTCCTTTCAATTTCATAATAAATATATGTAACAGTCATCAGTCTAAACAACAAGTCCAATACAGTCCACTGACAACCAATACAATGTAATTAATGTAAGTCACTTAGTAATACAGTACTTTAAACTGAGTTTGCAGTGAAAAATTTCAGGTGCAAGGTTCCATAGGTTCTCAATATATTGAGTAAGTCTTGCCTAGCCCCAATATCTATACATGGGGAAAAAGTATTAATTTACTTTAAGATATTTTCCAAAAGATTGTATTTCCCTGCCTATCTTTTGTCCGCTTTATGCCTCACAAAACATCAGAGGTATTTTACAAATGACCAGGTATGTAACTTCTCACCACATCTCATTTCCAAATGAGACATGACCGCATGTCTAAGGACTGTCTTAACTGATGTGCTTTTGAAGTAAAAGTATGTTCTTTTGAAGAAAGGGTCAATCCATTTGAATGCATTTTTTAGATCAGGACATTGTGAGCACATTAAGGGTAATGTATTTTAGATTATGCTAGTTACAATTTCCATTTCAGACCATTTAAGGTAGGCACGGTGACAGCACATGTGAATTTATACAGGAAAAAAAAGGAAAGGAAAGAAAAAGGGTCAGCAAAATCTGCTTCTTCTAGACATGCCTGAAAGCCTGAGAAATCCTTGCCTGTCTAGTTTTATTTTTAGTCATTGTTTTATGTAGAAATATTTTTACTCTCCAATACAAATGCTTGGACCTTCTGAAAAATGTGGTGTAAATCTGAGTTGTGTTTACGTCAGGGTTTCTAGGCATATGTTGCTAATTAACTCATTTTATACCTTCAGAAATACAAATTACATATTTTTTTTTTTTCAACCAAAATAACAATCTCGTAATTATTCTGCCAGTAGAAGTGACTTGTAGTCCTTGGCAGGTACCTTTGCTTAGACCATTGTTTTCTTAGTTATTAACAAGGTTACAGTTGGTCCTTTTCATTAAGAGTATTTTGGCCAGCACTGCTGTTTGGGGAAAACAAAACGTGAAATCCAATAGCTGTCTGAAATGTCTTTGAAATTAAATCTCAACACTGTTTCTTATAGAAAAGTGACATCTTTGTGAATTTTCTTTTTCACACCAAACATGTTGCAAAACAGTGGCACTTTAGTCAATATGCCTTTTTAGGGTCTGCTACAGTATGCAAGGGTTATTCATTGAAAGGAGTGACTTTCTCCTAACAAACTCTGAGAGTTTGTGTGAGTCTTTATGTGTAACTATAAGAAGTAAAACACCAAATTAAAGAAGCAGTGGCATGTTAAATGACGCTGATTTACACTTTAAAAAAACAGATAGGTATAAGTGTTTTTAATTAAAAAAATTAACTTTTAACATTTCCACGGTAAATTAAAGTTTGGGAGGATTGTTACAATCTTCAACTGAGTCTTTTGGTAATAATAATAATAGCATGTTCTTGTATAGCGCTACTTGTTTTATGTAGCGCTTTACAGAGAAATTTTGCAGGCACAAGTTCCTGCCCTGTGGAGCTTACAATCTATTTTTTGGTTCCTGAGGCACAGGGAGATAAAGTAACTTGCCCAAGGTCACAAGGAGCCGGCATTGTGAATTGAACCAGATTCCCCTGCTTCAAACTCAGTGCTAGTCAGTGTCTTTACTCACTGAGCCACTCCTTCTCCTAGGTGAAAATGTTTTTGTCACTCCTCAAAACTGGAGGAGAATTGTTGTCATTGATTTGCCTTGTGTTTGTATATTAAAGGTGAAGGCATAATTAGTTAACCAGATAAACATAAGTATCCTTATGTTCAGCGAACCCAGAGAAAGGGGAAATCCTATTATATTTGATCAGGATGCAAATAAGTCAAGTCGTTACTTTTTTTTTCTAACCTGCTATGTCGGACAGCCCTTTTGAAAGAATAAATACAATATATATATACTTTACACTAACACACCTTTTCACTGCAGCTGTATATGAGTCAGTGAAGCAGGGAAGTAGCAGCAGATGAAACAGCAAAACACCTTTGGCCTTCAATCCTTCAATTCTTTGCAGATACTGTATAAACGACGAGCAATCTTTTATTATGACATGCTCCTAAACCATTTATTTGTCAAAACTCAGTGCAAAAGTCAAATTTTCAGTGGATAATTTGGGGTTGTCACACTTCAAACATTCCTTTATTCACAGGAATGTTTTAATGTATAGTACTTGAAAATATATTGTCAGCACTGGATCGCATTGTATTTTTTTATTTTATTTTTGATAGACAAGAGCATAAACATATACATACTTTATTTAGAGAACGCACAATGATATTATTTCTTGTTTGCCACAAATTATTTACATAGTCTGCTAGAGGTTTTTGTTTTATTATTCATTTCCATAGCTTTTTATTATGCATAGACATGGTGTTATGTGCATGAATAACAACTCGAATCACTCTTGATAACTTTAATCCTTGATTTATTGAAAAAGAGAGAAAAATATATATTTATTTTTTCTTTTTTGAGCCAACAGACATCTTTCATTTTGAATACTAATGACCTTATTAATATGGCATCACAGAATGCTTCAGTAGCAATATACATAGTTTATGTCAGGTTCCACGCAATAAAGGAGTAAAAGCATGATTTATTTATTTCTTTGAGAAAGGCAAATATGGGTTTGAAACAATTTAGCAAATTTCTCTCTAGCTCTGGGTAAAGGCAATTAAGTGAAATAAAAAGTGGAATCCATGGAGGACATTTACCTAAACAGAAGTTGCAGACTCACTGTGTTCATATTTGTCGTCAAATTCGCCAACTTCTGAGTAATTGGAAAATGGATTTCACGTTTAACATTCACCCTTTTGCATTATTTGCGGCTTTACGGATTCACTACATTACCAATAAACTATTATTATTTTTTAAAACATTCTGTCATACGGGACAGTGACGTATGCTCATTTTTAAATATACCTCATTATTTATAGAGTTCAATTTAGAAAGCATTTCCAAGGACTAATGATTAACCATGGAACAGTACAAAAAAAAGAAATCAAGATATTTTTTTTAGCTAAGGCAGCCTAATGAAAATACAATATTCCATTCATATATAAACGCATTTATGTTTTCCAATAAATGTGTTATTTTTTTCAAACTTGGCTGGATGTCCCTTAGGACTGAGTTAAGAATCAATGTTCAAAGCAGCGATACTCCTTTCCAACATTTTTTTATTATTATTACGTGTATATCTAAAGCATGTGACAATGTGTAATTGTTAACTAACATTCTTATCCAAATTGGCAATTGTTTGGTGCTCCTGTTATAAATCTGTCAAAATCCTGATTGTGTGACTAACACAGCAAAAGTTTGCGCTCCGCTGATCTAATACTACAGAACTGATTTATTCATAAAAATTTTTTAAAAACCCATAATATTTCACATGTTTTGCTGCTTTAAGACTAGGATGATGTACATACAACGCTGAACCTTTCAGTTATGTTGCCACTTCCACAAACACCAAAGACCCTATTTTCTAAGTGGTGGTATCTCATAAGACACCTTCTGATGCCAGATGACCCCTTACAGACCATTCACTTCATTAAGCCATAAGGTGTGTTCCCCTGCTGGAAGGTGTTTCATGGAGTAACAGTTCTTAGTATACAGTATATGATCCTAAATCTAAAATAGTTTTAAAGGCGCCTACTAATACAAGAGAACTAATGGCAGTGGCATGTCCAATAGATTAAATACAGATGATTTACACCTTTAACAACATCAGAGAAGTACTAGTTGTTTTAAACTTTTCTAATATCTCCATAGTAACCAAATTATTTGAAATGCTTTATCGATTCTTGGATCTCATATGAACTCTTGTATGCACAATTGTTCATATACAGATTTTTGTTTTCTGTTAACTTATTATACGGCGACCATTAGCCAAAGTGATAACTGAGAAGAACAAGAAGTAAGAATTACCCGGACCGAAAAAAAAAATAGAAATATACATTTGTCACAGGAAATAAAACTAATTTGATGGTGTTTAAGAGTACTTGAACAAATCTATTTTCATAAACAATGTTTTATTTTCCTCCTTCATTCTAACTATATACCTCACTATTCTGTAGTGATCCGATAGTGGTCTTCCTTAGAGAAATGTCAATATAATTCATATTAATATTTATCATTATAATAAATGTTAATACGTTAATAACATTTTGCATGAAAAATGGTCAGCTGTTGGGATATTCCAAAATGTGCCGTAGCCAAACCTTAATCACAGTAACTTTGAAGTTGCTGCAACATTTTATCGTTAGCTGGGAACAGTTCCATAATGGAGACAGTGGGTATTTGTCAATGCATAATTTGTCACCGTGCTTTTCCCAATTAGGGTTTCAGTTCTACCTTTGCAAAGCTAAGCAGATCTTAAATATTTTAAATAATGAAACAGTCACTACAATGGCAGAGAAGATGTTACTCTGTTGATAATTCTTTTACCTTGATTCAACACTGTTATATTTTGCTAAAGACTCCCCTAACTTCAGTGAAGAACTCTATGCTTTTTCTTTAATACAACATTGCCAAATAGGTTTTCAGTCAATTTTTTTAGATTGTCATGTAGGAAACTACTCCCACGAAAAGAATGCAACATGACTACCAGTTTTGTTACAATTAGGTTTACATGAAAGAAAGCATACATATTTATCTTGTGAGTGTCACTCCTCTCACACTATCTTGGCAGAAATCCCAAGCTTCTACTACTGTTGCCTAAGGTGGCTATTGTTTATCCACTGTAACTCTACTGCTAGGTAACAACCTCCCATTAAACTTAACCCTGTTGCTTTATGCTTCTCTAGGCTGAATATTACTGTACTGTAATATTGAGATCAGCACAGCATTGAGTTAGACATACATAGCATGCAGTACAGAAAAAAATTGTTTGGTTCCTGCAAATAGCTAACAGTGAATTCCCTGTTAGATAGCAGGGCTAAATTACATTGTAAAACATTTTCACTTGACCTGCACACTGGTAGACCATTTTAAGACTTTGTGCCATTATCAAGATTAATGAAACACTGGACAAATGACACTTCCAAAACGCACATTATATTCGGCAATAGCCCTAAGAGTCAGCCATTTACTTTCATCATCCGTTAAAATAGTCAGAACTGAGTCACACCTGCAACATCCTATGGTGATGTTTCATTAACTTTGAACGTTGAGGGATCATTTTCACAGGTTACATGCACATCAGACATAACAGAGTCCTTTCAAATGGCCTATCACAAAAGTCAGTACAGAGTCCAAAATATTTCAAAGAATAAATACCTCTCAATTTGTTAATGATAAGTTTTGTGTCAATTAGATATAATAGGATAAAAGCCTTTGATTGAGGACCTTAGGCCATATGAATTTAGAATGGCATTTCCGACTGCCTGCTGTGCTTTTCTTTCTTATTAATGCTCCGTGTGACAAGAAGAGTGCTCTAGTACATTTCACACAGTCTGCTTTCATGTCAAACAATCTTCTAGGTATTTTTATCCTATTCCCCTGATGATTTCATAGGACCAACAAATCAAGCTGGGAGGTTTTGCAAACATGAAAATGTCAACAGTTTCACAGGAGATATCATAGCACCTCTGCTCCTCTTTTTGGAAAGCAACGTAACAAGACTGAGACGGCACAGCTTTTTGTCAGTTCATTTTCCCAATTATTGTATTTGGAAGGATGTGTCAGTACTCGGCTTTGTAGCTGGGCTGTCCAATTAACGTGAGGCCTGGTGAATATTTTAAGGGAAATGATTGCTGCGATGCTTTATTTTATTACCTCCATAATGTAAATATTGAAGAATACATCCTCAAACCCTTATGGACCCGCATGGCATTAAAGCAATTTCGCCGCCCCCTGCAGAAAATGATGTGGTTAAATAACCAATATATAAATATAGTGCTGTTTCTGTACAACAAAAGTCAATTTTTGGGGGACCATGAAGCTACGGGGGGTGAAGAATGTTGAGAAATATCAACATTAATTATATCACTTTCTCCTAATGATTATGTTATTTCTTTCCCATGAAAATCTAAACTATCCAATCAGTTTTAGTCACAAAATGAATGGGATATTGAAGCCTACCATACCAACAAAGATCAAGGTGTTATTAAAAAACAAGCAGCCAAACTTGTACTTACAGTATAACATGTATTAAATGATCCAGTTTAATCCTCAAATAACGTATCTTATTTAATGTGCATGTAGTGGTTTTTTTCCTCCCTCCCCTCTGGGAGATCTTGCTATTGCTACAGGTGTATTGGTGCTTGTTACCTGTGAGGGGCCAGGAGAGATGAGCTTCTGCGGTGGGAAAGGGAAACAGGACAGGCTTTTGGTAATCCTTCAGATTCTTCTCGTGGTATCAGCGCCTCAAGTCACAGCAGGCTCCAGGGTTCCTGGAGACAGTCCCCACCATGACAGACTTCCCACATACCTTTACCCAATAGACTGTCACTTAGGCAAAGGTATATAAAAAGGATTCTTCATTGAGGCAGCCACTGCAGTTGATATTACAGTGCATGCATAATTTTTTAGGATGGGTCCCAGACCTCTTGATATAGTGGCCTTCTAGAAGTCTTGAGGCCTTGTACTCTGCTCAGGTCTTGGGCTGCAGTCAGCCCCAGGAGAGGGAGAGCTGAACTGCATGCCTCTACCCCAGAAGGGGGAGACCTGGAATGACTATAATTTGGAACACTTCCTCTCTAAGGCACAGAGGGGGAGGGCACAAGGTCTGCACCATAATTGGCTGTACACAGACCAAGTTTCACCTCCACCCCAGTCACTCAGAGAGGCAGTAAACCCACAGGATAGCCTGACTGCCTGTAGCTACTAGGATTTATATGCCAGGAGGCAGAAAGTATAGTCTGGACCAGCCATAGACCTTTAAGGTGCAATCCAAGCAATATCCTACATCTGGGTTTCTTTTTTTTTATCAGTTCTGTAGTATTTAATAATACTTACTACATTTTTATTTTTTTTATTATTAAACTCTTAATGCCAGTTTTAATGAGTTTTAATATACTGAGCATCCTTTGATTTATATAGCAGGTTTTAGCACACTTCCTAGCAATGCAAGGTCTTGGAGCGAGTATTAATTCAGTATTTTTAATACTAAAATATATTACATACTATTGACATAGAAGTACAACAATATTATGTATACATTGGTTAGAATTAAAGAAAATGTTTGATAGTCTTTGTTCATGTGTTTCATTGTAATTACAGTATATGCAATCCCCTTCCTAAAGGGTTACTAGCAGTGTTAGTGTAGGCTAGGCCTGTCCGTGTTGCTATGGGATTCCAGATATCACGCAGGGATATTTAAGGAGGAGAGACCGTTGTGGAAGGTTAGGTTTGTAAGAGATGTGTGCAGAGGTATTTATAAATCCTGGCTTTATTGCGCCTGTTCCTTTAACAAGGCAAAACATACAAAAGAAACAAAATAAAGGCCTACTCCACTTTGGAGAATAACTAAACCTTAACTAAACACACACACACACACCCACACACATACACACACACATATATACACACACACATATACATACAACAGTCCAACAAGAAAGTCTCTTATCTGTTTCTGTTGTTGTAGCTGTAGGGGAAGGCCTCTCTTTCCTCCTGGGTCAGCATCCTTGTGTGCTATGGCACTCTGTGTCCAGGTATAGAGGTCTTGTCCCGTTGTCTTGCTGTCAGCATAAAGTCCTTTTGTGTGCATCAAGACCATATTTTCCTCAGGTCAGCCCAGTTGTGGGCTAAGCAAATCTCTGCAGTCCTCTTTCTCCTTATGCCAGCCCAAATGTGAGCTAAGGAATCTCTCTCCTCTCACATCATGCTTTTCTAAAAGTCCTAATCAGCCAGGTGGAGTCTGGTTGATTGCCTGTGTGCAATTAACCAGCACACTGCTGGATTTAGAGGCAGTTTATCTAAAACAGTTATAAATCCCTGTTATATACCTCCCCTGTTTGTGGGAAGCTCGGACTTACCACAGCCAAAGCTCATCCTTCCACTCTCACTAGATATCCCTGCGGCTGGAATGAGAGTGGATGGAGAACGAGAACCCTCAGTCCCGCTGGGATTGGAGTCCTTTCTCAAAGGTCAGTAATTTCTCCTCCAGAAGGTGCTTGAGATCAGCACTCCTCAGTCGCTCGAGTTGGACTTTTTCTAAGTACAGTCTTCGATTGACCGTGTGGTCATGAGATTTCCCCTGCGTCGGGCGATCCTCTCTTTGTAGGCAGACTGTATGGCGACAGTCGCAGTGCGTGTACGCAAATAGCTTTCTCTCGCCATCTTTTCCATGAACTCCAATTTAGCACTAAATGTCCATTCCTTGTAACCCTTGCTCAGGTCTTACAAAGCCACTGCCAGCTTACTTTTGAATTCTGTCTGATGTTTGGAATCTATTTCTACTATCTAAGCCTCGTGCCATTTCATTGTATAATTTAAAGAGCATTCAAGAATAGCTATTTGAGTTTTCAGCTCTTGAAGCTGTCCTTCTGCACTTCTTTTTCCACTCAATGCAGTTTCCTGTTCAGTTTCTTTGGAATTGAGTTGCGATTTCACATCTCCCAGTTGACTCAGAGCAAGGCTTAAATCTGTTTCCTTTTCTCTATTTCTGACCTGCAGCTGCCGGTGCTCCTCCTGGATATTGTCCAGCTCCAGCCGGGCCCTCTCATTGTCCAGCAATTTGTAGTCATCGGTCATCTTGGCCTCATAGTGCAGTGTCAGGCTAGCCACTTGACGAACGGAAACCTCTTCACTCTCTTCCTTTTTGGTGAGCTGTATCTTGAACTCCGCAATCTGCGTCTGCAGAGCTGTAAGTTGCTGGGATGTGTGTTTAGCTGCCAGCTTTAGCTCTGCCACTTCTAGGCTTTCCTGCATGTTCAACTCATCAGCAAGATATCCCTGTTTCTTGCATGCATCCTGCAATTCCCTTTCAGGGTCTTCATCTCTTGCTCTAGTTTCTGGACCTTCTTGGGCTCCCTCTCATACAGAGTCACCTGGCCTCTAAGCTTGGCCTCCAGTGATGCTCTAGTGATGCCCAGGCTAGCCTTCAGTTCCTCATGCTTTTCTGCAAGGACATACTTGTTTTTTAGACGTTCCTGCAGCAGTTGTACTTCTTTAGCAGCCTACAGATTTTCTTCTTGCAGAGTTCGTTGCTTCTCCTCGGCATTCTGGAGGTGTGTACGTAGACCTTGCAGTTGGTTCTGCAGTAGGTGCTCTGCTTGTGTGTATTGCTCCAATGCTTCAAACTTTTAATCTTCCAATAGTTTCTTTATTTTTTGTAGCTCGTGCAGCTTTTTCTTTTTCCGCCTTTTTATTTTGTACGACTCTGTCCCATCAGGGATACTGGGGTCTCCATATTTATTTGAAACTTCAGCAGCTTCACTATATCCGCCAGGCTTTTCTTGCAGTTGCATTAGCTGGCAGGAATATTTGGGGTTATAGAGACCTGTTTGGTCGGTGCGTACAGAGTTTAGGCACCTCCACCATTCTTGGGGTGTTTTGTGGGTGACTCGTTTCGGGTTCCCTATAAGAGATATCTTCATCCTTACCCATATACTCAAAGGACCGGAAGGGCTACTCTTCTATGGGGTAAGGTTCGTTACAGGAACGCCACATCTTGTCCTCCATTTTGGCGGTATCAGGTATATTTTTCTTCCTGACCTCGGGAGGCATTATTGCACCTGTTTTCACTGTATTCGCTAGAACCCCAGCTGGTAGTCCTACAGGTGGGAAGACTTTGCTTGCAGAGTTTGTAGCTCTCACAGGCATCTCTGTAGACTTTTTCTTTTTCTTCTATACTTTGGTAGGTTCTGAAACATCAGCAGTGCTGTGCACACAATCTTTCTCATCAGCAATTCTGGATGAGTCCTTGCCAAGTAAAACTTCTGTATCTTCCTTGTGACCACAGCACATTGCTTGCTGCTGCAGTTCCTTGGCACGTTGAAAAAAATATTCCTCTGGCTGCAGCCCTTTTTCTGGGGCCACATAGGGATCATCCTCATCACCTGAATAAGGCCTGAAGGGACACTGTTCCATGTGGCTGGGCTCTTAGCACCAGGAACACATTTTCTTCCCCATTCTTGCAGAGTCTGTATTTGACTTCAGCTGGGCGGCCATTTTAAAATCCCATGAAGTGGGGGGGGTTTTCACAAGTGGTGAGGTAGACTCTGGTCACAGCATCACTCCCTAGTGTGGGTCACCATCTGTCACAGTCCTCCCAGTCAAACTTGTGTTGTGGCTTTCTCCAGTGCCATGTAGTTTTCCTGTTTGGATGTGTAGCACTTTAATTCTGGTCACTACTGCATGTGTTTTGTTGCTCAGACTGTTTCAGGAACTTATGCAGGCAAAAGCACAAAAAAATTTCACAGGCAGTCTCCGGGGCCCCTTTCAACTTCAAGGGCCACTTCTCACCCCACTTCAAACACCATGTGTAAGAGATGTGTGCAGAGGTGTATAATGGAGACCGATTAAGGTGAAATGAAATCCTTGCTTTATTGCGCCTGTTCCTTTAACAAGGCAAAACATACAAAAAGAAACAAAATAAAGGCCTACTCCACTTTGGAGAATAACTAAACCTTTACTCCAGCCCTTTCTAATTGGGTGGGTAGCTAAACTGGTTACCACCCTATACACACACACACACACACACTGAACATTTGATATATATATATATGTGTGTGTGTGTGTGTGTGTGTGTGTGTGTGTGTGTGTGTGTGTGTGTGTGTGTGTGTGTGTGTGTGTGTGTGTGTGTGTGTGTGTGTGTGTGTGTGTGTGTGTGTGTGTGTGCTGGGTGATAATGGTGAAAGGCAGGGTTGCAGACCTATCTAAGACATGCAAATGAGCATACAGTAATATTTCTATTTGCTATATGCTTTACTGTGGAGGGTTTTTGTCACTTTTTTTACCCACCATAACTTAACTAAGTGTTAAAGCCAGTATAAACAACCCCACACTGATGAGACCCATTAAGGTAGAAATGGCTGTCTGTTCGTGGGTTTTACTGGCTATGCATCTTAACCCAGGCTGTGCTCAAAGCTGTGAAATGCAGCAAGCAAAAGCTTACAGGGGACCATGTTATA
The DNA here is from genome assembly GCF_040206685.1 of Ascaphus truei. Classification (NCBI taxonomy): domain Eukaryota; kingdom Metazoa; phylum Chordata; class Amphibia; order Anura; family Ascaphidae; genus Ascaphus; species Ascaphus truei. Next base: position 79,910,622 of record NC_134486.1, on the reverse strand, counting down.
TGGTTTTGAAGCAAAGGGTGGCACTATACATATACACACAACAGTCCAACAAGAAAGTCTCTTATCTGTTTCTGTTGTTGTAGCTGTGGGGAAGGCCTCTCTGTTCTCCTGTGTCAGTATATTTGTGTGCTATGGCACTCTCTGTGTCCAGGTATAGAGGTCTTGTCCCCTTGTCTTGCTGTCAGCATACAGTCCTTTTGTGTGCATCAAGACATCATATTTTCCTCAGGTCAGCCCAGTTGTGGGCAAAGGAAATCTCTGCAGTCCTCTTTCTCCTTATTTAAAACCAGAGACGAACATGAAACACAGACAGAGCTCAATGCACATCCAGCGAAACTTTATACACGGTACAGTGCCTAAATATACATGTATTGATATCTATTAAATAAAATGGTCTTTTAGTTTAACATTTTGGCCAAATTGTTGTAAGCCCCTGAGCCACTGCACGGCAGACCACACCTCAAGGGTCCCTACACTAATATAAATTCTTAATAACCTGTGCATTGCCAGGAAGAATGATTTATAATAAATCTGTCAAAATTAGTTGCAAAGTTCTAAGTCTGATTGAATCTTTTATTAACCTGTACATTACCAGGAAAAGCACTCTGTATTAGATTTGTCACAATCACACTGCAAGCAAGCAAGTTCCCCTGAGAGTGGGAGATGCTATGGAGTGAGCTTTTAACCATTTAAAAGTGGGAGGGGTGAGCTTAAACTAGGTAGGAGGCTGCCACCCTCCAATCAGCCAAGACCAGCTGAACAAGAATTGTAAGACATATAGAACACCCACAAGCTCATATTGAACCCCCAAAATAACCACAACATATATATAAGCATATAAGTGTCACAGAGGAGTGCTACTGAGCATGGCAATATACATTTAAAACCAGAGACAAACATGAAACACAGACAGAGCTCAATGCACATACAGCAAAACTTTATACACGGTACAGTGCCTAAATATACATGTATTGATATCTATTAAATAAAATGGTCTAAGTCTGATTGAAGCTTTTATTAACCTGTACATTACCAGGAAAAGCACTATGTATTAGAACTTTGCAACTAATTTTGACAGATTTATTATAAATCATTCTTCCTGGCAATGCACAGGTTATTAAGAATATTTATTAGTGTAGGGACCCTTGAGGTGTGGTCTGCCGTGCAGTGGCTCAGGGGCTTACAACAATTTGGCCAAAATGTTAAACTAAAAGACAATTTTATTTAATAGATATCAATACATGTATATTTAGGCACTGTACCGTGTATAAAGTTTCGCTGGATGTGCATTGAACTCTGTCTGTGTTTCATGTTCGTCTCTGGTTTTAAATGTATATTGCCATGCTCAGTAGCACTCCTCTGTGACACTTATACGCTTATATATGTTGTGGTTATTTTGGGGGTTCAATATGAGCTTGTAGGTGGTCTATATCTCTTTCTCCTTATGTCAGCCCAAATGTGAGCTAAGGAATCTCTCTCCTGTTTCTCACATAAGGTTTTCCTAAAAGTCCTAAATCAGTCAGGTGGAGTCTGGTTGATTGCCTGTGTGCAATTAACCAGCACACTGCTGGATTTTGAGGAAGTTTATCTAAACAGTGATAAGTCCCTGTTACAAGGTTCCAGGAGGACATGAGGAGAGGAGCCCTGGGGAGAGTAGACACCCATGTTCTTAAAGTAATAGAATAGACCAGCCCACCCCCTACTTTGTTAATGTTCTAGACAGAGACAGTAACCTTGTCAGTTAGCTTCCCTACAGAAGACTAAGGGAGTCCAAGATAAGTGCTAAGTATGAAACGACATGCGCCAGAGGGGCCTCAGTAACGAGGAGTCAAAGATGTCAATAGATCAGCTCTAACCACAGATCTGCATATACATTCCTCTCAGGCTGAAGTGGAAGTAGCAGTAACCTAACGGCTAAAGGTATTTGGTTATAGGACCTGCTAGGATCCCCAATGGGCCTAGTATTTCCGAAATAATGAGGGAAGAGGTTTTACAACTATTAGCAGGGGGTGGCCTGGGTTTTATCACAGTAAAGTAACAAGATATGTACCTTCATTCAAGTGTTAAGCAAGGGCACTGATTGAAGAACAGTATTCATATATGTCTGATGGAACATACAGTGCAACATGTCAATATTATGGATGAATGGTCCCTGTGTTTGGGGACACGAATAAATGACGGTTGTGCTATAAAAGTTCATGGCGTCCATTATTATCTTGCTATCTCATCGTCCAGCTGCCTGAATTCCAGCCCCAGTTAAGGTAATCCATGCGGGGGTAGCCATATACACCCCACACCAATGTAACCTCCCTGGGAAGCCGGGTACAGAGGGTTACAGATATATTTGTTACCGGATTAATTTAAGTTATTGATAAGACTTTTTTTTTAATGTTTTGTATTAGGTTTCAAAACAGCTGTCTTAAAATATGTTCTCTACATTTCCACGTTGCAGATTCCTGCTGAAGAAAACACTAATAGCTGAGTCAAATTTAGATAGGATGTGCAAGAAGATGACTTGATATGTAGATATAATGTAAATATAATGCTAATTAACCTAAAATAATTCAGATTATTATTCAGGTTTGAGAACGTGATAAATAAACATTTATTTATTTGCATTTTCAGATGCTGAGACACTAAATATGTATTTTTCCTCTCTCTTTCTGTCAGCTGACGGCACAAAGTAAAATTTAGACTTGTGTTTAAGGGTTAAATTGTATATATACATTACTCCAAATCTGCAGTTTGAGTTGTTTTCGGACGAAAAATCCCCGTTAAATAACAAACACAGTCCCTTCCACAACCTCTGTTACTATTACATAGAGCATACAGTATAGATTGCAGTGTGTTACATGGCAAGTAATGTAGACTTATAATAGTCGACCTTGCTCTTATAAAAAATCTGGAAATGTGATACTTTTATTGGGCTTACAGGAGAATTGTCCATAGGTGTTAATGTTGAGTGTCCTCTCATAAATATTAGCTCTGTGGTCTTTAAAGGACATGCCCAGATCTGCAGAAGAGACTTATTTGGTATAGAGCTCATGTTGAATAGTTCCGTCTGGAGATGACACTGATTCTGTCTTGAAAGTTCATATACAATGTAAAATTCTGATGAATGAACCTCTGAACCCTTGAAAATACATATTTCATCACATCTGGGAAATAAACATATGCTTCAATGCAACAAAAAAAAAACAACTGTTGTCTTGAAGGTTCATATAAATACATATAAATGTTGACAAGAGACATACCTAGTCATGAAAACTTGTATTTAATTGTCAAGATAAACTAGGGACCATGTTGTTCTAGAACCTAAGTTATAACCAAGAACCATTATATGTATTATAACTTTTCAGAACAAATAGATAAAAATGTGACCTACATTCACCAAAGTTCAATAAAGAAAAAAAATTGAGATTATCAGTGTTTAATGCCAATTTGAATGGAGCAATATGTCAGTGATATATTTACAGTGGCATATACAAATCAGAATGTAAACGGGTAATTACCGTATTTCCTCGATTGTAAGAAGCCTTCGATTGTAAGACGCACCATCGATTTGGCCCTTACAATTGAGTAAAATTACTTTTAAACTTACCATGTTTCAGGAGAGGTCCCATGTCAGCGGAGGATGAAGATGGACAGCGGGTGGGTGTGCGGTGGGTGTGCGGCGGCAGGACAGGTCCAAAGTCTGTAGGTGAATGAAGATACACTGGCGACACACTTTATTGCAGTGTGGCCAGTACCGCAAGCCGGGAGATTTCCCGGCTTGCAAGTGGCAGCCCCTCGGCGTGCCGCGCGTCTCCGATGCGCGGTCACGCGTCATCGGGTGCCTGCGCCCCCTGCACGCACGTCCAGGGCTCCCCGAGGGAGCCCTGGTGTCCCGCGATGTGGGGGACGGCGGCAGGGGGTTCCGGGGGACCCGGCGGACCCGGAGAGGAGAGGTGGAAGCCGCGATCGGCGGGCCTCTCCTCCGCTGCTTCGGCGCGCGCCCGGCACCCTCCGGCGCGCGCCAGGTAACTGCTGCGGCCGAGAACGGGCAAATGCTCGAATAAACTCGGCCGCAGCAGTAAGAAGACAGCGGGTGTACGGTGGGATGCGGTGGCAGGAGATCATAATAGCAGGAGAGCTGAGCAGGAGCAGAGCGGCATAGGGGAATGGCTTTGGAGGTGCACACTGTAACCGGAAGTCAGACACTGGTCAACTTCCGGTGTTACAGTGTGCACCTCCCAAGCCGTTCCCCTATGCTGCTCTGCTCCTGCTACTATGATTTATTAGCCGCCTCCACCACCGCACTCCCGCTGTCTTCTTATCTTCATTGACCTGCAGACGTGGGACCTCTCATGCCGGCGCCGCACACTTCGTCCTCCGCTGACATGGGACCTCTCCTGAAACATGATAAGTGAAAAGAGGGGTTAGTACTGTTAATACATCGATTAATACATCGATTCTAAGACGCACCCCGATTTCAGACATGTGAAAATCAGAAAAAAGGTGCGTCTTAAAATTGAGGAAATAGGGTAATGCCAAATGTTTATGCTGTATGTTAACCCCTAAAGGCATTCTCTGCTCAATTCATATCTAGCCTCACACATCAGAGAGGTTAATTCATTTTGAAGAAGAAAAGTGTGATATCTCCTCCCCCCTCCACAATTGCGTCGCCGGTACTGAATAATCCTGATTTCTATGAGTTATCCCTTTTTTGAATTATTTGAATTGCTAGCCCTGCTTAACATTGAGAATGCAATTTTCATTTGTGCAAATGAGATGGCTGTCGCTACCCATTTCTGAATAAATATTTTTTAGTGAATATGGTGATAATTCTAAAAAACATTGCTGCCATTGTATTTCTGAATAACCCCACACTTTAACACAGCCATATTAACCTTTAGTGAGTCTAGCACAATGTGTTATAATTTGACCAATATGCAAGTCAAAGTTCTAGGATCTCTATTAGTCCTGGAGAAATGTAGATTCTTTATAGGATGTGATACTTTTAAGGGAACCAACAAGATCCTTTAAGAAAAGCCTATGAGGTTTTAAAAGCTCTGTACACCATCATTATCTGTGAAGGACCTTACTGCTGTTCTATAGAAAGGTATCACAACCTCCAACAAATCTGCATTTCTCCTAATATACTGTAAGTACACATTGGCCGGGTCATAAAGCTGCCATGCACAATTAATGGCAGTTGCTGCAAGATCGGGCGTAATGTCTCACATGGCGGTTTCATGATTCCGGCCATTGAGTGAATGTCAGATGTTGTCCTAAAGTTCAGACCTATCCTGAGTGCTGCTATTAAACATGTGTCCATTTTTAAAAGGAAAATGTTGCCACTACTGTAATTTTTTCTCTCATTGGATTTTTCTCCATCTGTGACAAGCCTGAAATACAGAGATGTGTTCCATCAGAGAACCATACCTATAGAGTGTCTAGTACAAGGTGCCAACGCCAGTCCAGAGGGTCACCAGCAGGTCAGGTTTCCAGGATATCTCTGCTTCAGCACAGCTGGCTGTATATGTCAGTCTTCGACTGAGCCACTGATTGAGCCACCTGTGCTGAAGCAGGGATATCCTAAAAAGCCTGACCTGTTGGTAACTCTGGAGGACTGGAGTTGGCCACCCCTGGTCTAGTACTACTTCACATAATAAACACTCCAAATAAAAATAAATGACATGGCCGACATAATGCACATTAGCCTCAATACAAAATCCACATGGTCAAAAAAACTATATTCCAAACGTGAATTATAGAACTACTGTATACAGGCATACCCCGCTTTAACATACGCAATGAGACCGGAGCATGTATGTAAAGTGAAAATGTACTTAAAGTGAAGCACTACCTTTTTTTCCACTTTAGAATGCATGTACTCTACTGCAAACATCATATATGTGCATAACTGATGTAAATAATGCATTTGTAACCAAAATAAATACAGTAGGCTTTATTCAAATAAAATTAATGGGAGCAAGCAAGGAGGTGAGAGGAGCGCACGCGGGTCAGTACTGTATAGCAGCTCTCTCTCTCTCACTCAGTCAGTCTCTCTGTATCTCTCTCTCACTCAGTCTCTCTCTCTCACTCAGTCTTTCTCTCTCACTCAGTCTCTCTCTCTCACTCAATCAGTCTCACTCTCACTCACTCAGTCTCTCTCTCACTCACTCACTCAGCCTCTCTCTCACTCACTCACTCAGTCTCTCTCTCACTCAGTCTCTCTCTCTCACTTAGTCATGCACTCAGTCTCACACACACACAGTCACACACACTGTCACTCAGTCACACACTGTCACTCAGTCACACACTCAGTCACAAAGTCACACACAGTCACTCAGTCACACACAGTCACTCAGTCACACAGTCACTCAGTCACACACAGTCACTCAGTCACACACAGTCACACACAGTCACACTCAGTCACACTCAGTCACACACAGTCACTCAGTCACACACAGTCCCTCAGTCACACACAGTCACTCAGTCACACACAGTCACTCAGTCACACACAGTCACTCAGTCACACAGTCACTCAGTCACACACAGTCACTCAGTCACACACAGTCACTCAGTCACACACAGTCACTCAGTCACACAGTCACTCAGTCACACACAGTCACTCAGTCACACACCGTCACTCAGTCACACACAATCACTCAGTCACACACAGTCACTCAGTCACACACAGTCACTCAGTCACACACAGTCACTCAGTCACACACAGTCACTCAGTCACACACACTCACTCAGTCACACTCAGCCACACACTGACACTCAGTCACACACTGACACTCAGTCACACACACACACACACACACACACACACACACACACACACACACACACACACACACACACTGTCACACAGTCACTCAGTCAGACACACACCCACACACACACACACACACACACACACACACACACACACACACTGTCACTCACTCAGTGTCACACACACACACAAAAGCAAAGATTGCAGCAGCAGATCTTCTCCTTCCCTGCACTGTAGTCCGTAATTCACATCACATGCAAAGCTTTGCAGAGCTCTGAGGAGGGAGGAGGGAGGAGGGGGGAGAAGGAGGAGAGCGGAGGATGCAGAGTCACGGGCGGAATCACTGATTTAGCTGCTGCTTTATGGAGCGTAAGTGCAGGGGGAACGGAGACAGATGGGAGGGGGAACGGAAACAGATGGGAGGGGGAACGGAGACAGATGGGAGGGGGAACGGAGACAGATGGGAGGGGGAACGGAGACAGATGGGAGGGCAGAGGGAACAGGGAGCTCGAGCGCACCATAATGAAGACAAGCATGAAGGAGGTTGCAGGAGTGTTGAGGTGAGCACGCCGCCCCCTGGTGTCCGTACTCGCGAAGCACGTGTACGTACACAGGGGTATGGTGCAACTAAAAATAAATGTACGTACTTGTGAGTGTACATAATGCGGGTGTACGTAAAACGGGGTATGCCTGTATACTAAACGGCGCAAATTGATTTTTACGTTAAATTGCCACACAAAAATCACAAATCATATTGCGCTTATGTGCACTTACAGTATGTACTGCACTAAGATTTTTAAGCATTAAAAATCTTTTTTAGTCGAATATATTAGCACAAAGACAGGGGATAAGCATTATACATGGATGTAAATGGTATGGACTTAATAAAATTGTATTTGCGTACCAAAATAATAGTTGAACCTGCATTCAAATTGTCAACCAAGTTGTACCTAGTGTAAACTAAGTCTGAGTATATTGTTAGCACAGAATTAAAAGTACTTTAAGTCGCTATGTGTCAACAAAAATATATAGTCTATGTGTTAACCAAACATATTCACTTCACAGTATAGCTATTCTGTTTTCATTTAAATTGTACCAATCAGATATGCAACACGACACAAAGAGTCAAAAGTCCTATCAGACAACAAGCTATGCATCATATGTAAGAAGCCCAGTATCCGACGACTTGCCTGGGAAAATACTGTGGCTATCTCATAGTAAACACTGAAACATTTCTGTGAGATTGTACAGCCAGACTAATGGCCCATCGGATTAACACAGTGGGGGTCCCTGCAGTCCCATTCAGTTTGAATGAGACTGCAGGGACCCCCGGTGTGTTAATCCAATGGGCCATTAGTCTGGCTGCAGAAATCTCACAGAAATGTTGCAGCGTTACTGTGAGATAGCCCCAGATTTTCCAAGGCAAGTCATCGGATACTGGTGGCTGCATCTGTATCAAACTTCATACCTACAACAACATTTTATTAAGCTGTATACTTCTTTTTAGTAGTACAGATTTGACGCAAAAGAAATGTCAAAGATTATGTTAGTACATACACCTTCTTTTCTAATATGCCTCAACTCTTCCTAGTAAATGTTCTAGCAATTGATGATTATTATTCAAATAGACTTAAACATTTCTGATCAAGACTTTTACCCTGGACAGCAACCCTTTGAGATCTAGGTGGGTACCACTAGCATGATGTGGTAAAAAAAACAAACCAATCTCCTTTAACTCATCTGGATGTATTACAATTTGCACCTACAGATATTGCCAGACTTACTGTCCCGGAGCAGCGGCATAACAAGCAAAACACTGCGGCTCCAAGGACAGTGAAAGCCGCGGCTACCAGCCCCTCTGACCTCCCCCTCTTTGCCTTAGGGAGGAAGTGTCCAAATGATAATCAGTCCAGCTCTCCCCCTCATGGGGTAGAGGAGTGGAGCTCTGAGTCTCTCCCAGTTGGGAGAGAGTTCAGCTCAGCCCCTCCTGGGGTTGAGACAGGCTTTCAACTCCTCCTGGAGCTGAGTGCAGCCCAAGGTCTGTGCAGAGCACAAGGCCTCAGTATTGCAAGAAGACCTGCACCATCCAGAGGTCTGGGACCCATCCTAAAATATGATGCATACGTTGTGATACCAACTACAGTGGCTGCTCCAATAAAGAATCCTTTTTATATACCCCTGCCTAAGTAACAGTCTATTGGGAAGAAGTATGAGAGAAGACTGTCATAGTGGGGACTGTCTCCAGCTACGCTGGAGCTCGCTGTGCCTGGAGGCGCTGACACCAAGATGAGAAGAACCTGAAGATCACCAAAAGCCTGTCCTGTTTCCCCTTACCATCGCGGACGCCCATCTCTCCTGGACCCTCACAGGTAACAAGCACCACAGCACCTGTAGCTTAGGCAAGATCTCCCAGATGGGGGTGGGAAGCAGTGCTACATGTATAAGTAGTGTAGTGTTCCTCTCCGCACCAAATTAATACACCAGGTTTAAGGGGCTTTAGTCGCTGCACCAAATGGATCGGCGCCAAATGTAGGAAACAAGAAAAAAAATGGACACAGATGCACATTTGTGCTCTGTGCCTGGAGCAAACTGCACCCTTCAGGAAACAAGAAACGAGAAAATATTGTTTTAAAAAAAATGTAAATAACCAGCTATTACTTCTGCAACCTGGGAAAGCTGTGCTGCTTGTAACATTCTATAAAAGTCACTATTAAAAAAAAGAGTGTCAAAAGAGGTAACATTACAAAACATTCACTAGGTGCTTTAAAAGAACATGATGTCAATATAAATAATATGAGCACTACAGCCTGATCTAAATAGGTAAGCAATAGGTAGGTTATTCAAAGTAAACACAATATAACATATAATAAGTCTCACTGGTTCCAGGTGGTCTGAATAAGGGGCTTGAGTAATCCTTGTTTACCCACCCCCATCTTATTATATTTAAACATTTATCCAACCACTTTTTAACATATTTAAATATTAACCCAACCATTTCTTTATTATGCTTTGACATCTCAAAAACTATCACATAAGGACAGGACATTTTAAAAAAATGGAAACAACGGGATGAATAAAACTGAAATTATTTGTATAAAACAAGAAACAAAGCAGTCCAGAGCAACATCCAATGTGACAAAAATACACAGTGAAATACCTATATATCTCTTGAAAAAGGGTCATTTAGTTAACCCTTTGGCCAAAGCGTATAAGCCTGCGAGCCACTTTCAAGGCATGACCAGTTAGCAGGTCCTAACACTAACTGATTAAAATCCTTATTTACCTCTAAAATTAGAGGCAGCATGGTCCTGACATTGAACCTGTTGCAACCAGCTGCATGAAAAGAAAACCTGCTTACTTGGACAGTGGGGAGGGGTGAGCTTTTCTGTGTGACATTATTTGTACCTCATATTAATACAAATCATGTTTATCATACACAAAAGAGAAGAAAGGTTCCATCAAAAAAACTACACTCAATATCCCAATAAAATCTATCAAACATAACATTTTTTATAGTACTATATATAATATTAATAATAATAATATTGTTATGATGGATTTTAAAAAAAAGTATTGCCTATAATGTATCGTCATAATTAAATGTTTGCTTTAATGATTAAAAATAAAAGTTGTAGAGACTACATGATAGTCTGTACTAGTGTTTTAAAGAATTAATTGATCTCAGTAGATCTATTCTAACCCTTTATGTTAATGAAATAGAAATATATCTTTATTATATCAAGAGTTCAGTAAGATATTGTAGATATTAATACTGTAATTATTATTGCTGTTCATGGATGATATGTCATCTGCTGAAAAGTTTAAAGAGTGTATAAATCTAACATTGGAATAATAAGGTCAATAATGTGATATATAATATCTATCGATTATTATTGCTAGTTCAGCTAGATATACTAAAAATGTGGCTAAAAGTGAGTATCAAGGAGCAGCTTTTCCAAGGTTCTAAACTCTTCACAGTTTTATGTCTATTCACTCCATCGGAGACACTGTGATCATACTAGCATATAGAGCCGTTTTTCATGAGCTCTATAGGCAGTAATTGTTACAACATTTGAGTTGATTGGAGAAATTGTATATTACTTTTATTCACTCATGATGACCAGTATTGGCAAAATGTTATTTCTAGTTTGGCTACTTTTTTCACATATTAGTTTTATACTCACTTTCAGCTATACAAAGTGTGTGTGGGGAGTGTGTTGTTGGAGGTGAAGGTGTTCTGAGAAGGGGTGGTGGTGGGAGGGAGCTGTGGATGGTGGGGGGACAGTGCATTGTGGGGTGGCAAGGGTATTGTGAGGGCGGGGGTTGTGGGTTGTGAGCGGGGGAGTGTTTTAGGTATATTCGTGTAGGTGGGTTGTGGGAGGGATTTTTAAATAAAAATATTTGATATTTTTTAGAATCTGTCTATTTTTTGTAATAAAAGTTACAAAAAATGCTTAATTGGGACATACAATTCAAGTGCTTACTTGAATTTTCACTATAAAGGAATGAGTGTCTGTAATTTACCTGTGTATTAGTACTGTAGTAGTCACAGAACACACCTCTCTGAGCCTCTATCCTCCCCCCACCCACTGTATTATCCTTCAGATCACCGAGCTGCAGATGTAGCTTAATGCAAACTAAAAGAAAAATGTTGTTTGGGTGATAAAGTAAACAAAATGCCCCATCCACCTGCATGTGAAGCCAACAACCCTGACACGTGGAAGACCTCCCTGCCGTAGCCCTGTGGTTTAGAGAAAAATGGAGGGAGTTAGTTAAGGAAGGGGGTGAGTTAACAGTGAGTGGGAGTTGTGGGTTTGTTATATTTGTTTAATATAGAATCTATGTATTAAAAAAATATTTATTGCATAGTTAGCAAAAGTACAACAACATAACAATATAACAACATACATTAAAAAACAAACATTTAATAACTTAACAACATAATAATAGCCCACTAACCCCCCACCCCCAACCTTAAAATGACTAAACACTCATTCCACCAGGTTCTTTTTGCTTTTTGCACAGGTATCTGAGCTGAACCAGAGACTGGACTTAATGGATAACAAAAATTGACCTCTTGTTAGAGAGGATGGACCATATTGTGAGGTGCAAGGATGGTCTCTATTCATTGTGGATAGACTGCTGCAGAAGAGACCTCAACATATGGAGGAAGCCTCATCTTCCCCCCACCCCCCATGTGCCTTCCCATGTGCAATACACAGATGGTGGGAAGCCTGTACATGCTGCCCTGCTCATTCAACGACAATGACATTGTGCCTATGACCCCCCATGCTGCTGAGAATAACATGCTAGAAAGTGGCATCACAGAGCAGCTACATGTGTTTATTTGCAAAAGCACACCTGCGGCAACTTAACCACTGAGGCGGAAACGCACGTGTATGACATCCCTCTTTCTATAATACCCAGGGAAAGTTTGGAAAGATATGCAGGGGACAGCCACATCAATCTGTCCAAGTAATCTTCCAACATCATGTGCCTTTTAAACATTATGCCGAGTGGGCCAAAAGTGTAAACTTTGATGGCTCCAGTAGTAAGAAGGCTATACCTAACAATTTGAGGAGAGCTATTTTAGATGCACTTGGGAAGCAGTATAAATACACTGTGGCAGATTTCAATAATGTGTGACACAGTTAATGAACTATTACGGCCCCTGAGGACCATGGACGGAAAATATGTATTTATTTATTTATTTTTTAATAAATACAGTTTATTGTTTAATTAATTTGGGGGTGCAATATACTTAATTCTAAAGCGATTAGACACAATGGTCCCTTAGGCTAAGGCCCCGCTCCCTCAGTCAGCGCGCCCGCACTGCAGACAGGCGGCTCGCTGACAGGCAATTGACCGCGATATGCGTTCTGTAGGGAGCCGGGGCAGGAGGGCGGCGGGAGTGGGAGGGGGGGCGTGGTAAAACTTTGTGAAGATCGTGGTGCCATGGTGCCATCCACCTCCCCACTACCACCCCCACACACAACACATACACACAACACATACACACAACACATACATACACACACACATACATACACACATACATATACACTCACACACTTTTCCCCCACAGAGCCTTCCCTGCTCCCCTCCCAAGCCGCCTCCCATCCTTAGCTCCTTCCCTCCCCTCCTTCCCTCATTGGCTGACTGCCGCACCACGTAACGCGTCAGAGCTGCAAATCACTAGGATCTTGCAGCATCGGCCGTCTGACGCGTCATAGCACGCAGTCAGCCACGTAGTAAGGAGCTAACGGGGACCTCCAGACTGGAAAAAAGGGGCTGGTGGTCCGCTGCTGCGCGGCCGCACGGGCCGTCGGAAGCAGCGGGACCCAGGCCTTATTCTGTAAGATTTGATAATGCAGATTATGTCCTATCGTATGAAAAGACCCATTGACTTCAGTGGGGCTTTTCCTGTGATAGCACATCATCTGCACTATCAAACTTTACAAAATAAGGGACCATTGTGTCTAATCGCTTTAGAATTAAGCATATTTTTTCATACCTATAACATACAAAAGTTTACACATATTTATCACCATATAAAGGTGAACATGGTTACTAAAGCCACTAAAAACTTGACTGAAGCCATGCACATGGATTTTTTTTTATTATTATTATTCATAATAATAATAATGTTTAATGGGTTTTTTTTAACTTGTCTATTAGAAGCACTATCTATGTTCTTTGAAAACTACAGTATATGTTCATATGTTCACTTCTCAAAACAAGAAATAACTCATAGAAGTCTAAAGCGGCTGTGAAACAACAGCAAAAATAATTTGTATTTGTTTGTACCAATTTCTTAATATTAAAGTAGGTTTAAAATGAAATAATGCAGATCAAGTCATTCCTGGTTCTCTTTCGAAACCCAAGAAGACATTATACATTTTCCTCTAGAGGCATGTAACATTAATAGGGTAGTTATATTGCCATTTAAGATTCTTTGGAAGCAAGTCAATGTAACTTTATATGAGAAGGTTACACCAGAACAGATACTTTAAAAGTGTTACCCCGTGAAAAAAAAAGAGAAGCAAAATAAAAGATAAAATCAAAGCTGCACAAATCCCTTCCATTTGTCTCTCGGCTATGTTTCTTAGCAGAAAACACAGGCTATTGGTTTAGCAAAGCTTCTGAAACATGGGTCCCAAAAAGAAAGGAGTGGTAAAAAGTGTCAACACTCAAATACTTCTTTGTCTTACCTGTTTTATTGTACTGGGAAGACATGCAGAATGAAAACTTTTTCTTTGCTTTTTTTTAATGTAATCACTAAATCTTATATTATTCTTTGTCATTACAAGAGATAAGTAAAGACTACCCACAGATTTTTGTTTGGATAAAAGTACTTGCATATAAAATGCAGTTCAAACAAGTTTAGTTTACAAGCCACATTACACTACAATAACCAAAGCCTTGTAAAAAAAAAATGTAAGAAGCAGCATTCGTATCTATGACTACATGAGATAGTGCAGTTTATATGCCACAGAAACACTCCCATCTCGCTTGAGGTATACACCAGTTTTGTTGACTTTTTCCTACTGCTTTGGCAGGTTCCAGCAGAAGGATTTTCTAATGTACCTTTGCTGCCACCATGTGGTAGATACATAAAAAAAAAAAAGGGAGAGCTTTTGAGAATTAAATCCTTCCCAAAAATATTTTTGTGTATATTTATTTTAAGAGGAAGGAAGAACACACTGCTATTGCTTTTGAAAGTCCTGACCCCCCACCCCGACATTTGGCATACAAGCGTAAGAGTAGGTATTCCTTAACTTCTCTGTGAGTATGTGATATATATATAGCTCACTCTATATTATTAATATTGTTTCTTTGTTCAATTGGGGCACAGAGATTTGATTATTACATAAACTGTTGCATACAAATAAGAACAAACATGCACAAACAGATACAAAGAGGTAATGAGGGCTCTGCTAGTGAGAGCTTACAATCCAGAGGCTACAGGAGGAGTACACAGAGCGCAAGAACTCCTCTCGTAGGTGAATGGTAGTTCACAGGAATCAGATCAACATGTATTAAAAGAAAAGAGAAAAGATCATGGTACAATACAGTTTAATAAACAAAAAATCCTTAGAGCAGTGAGCTCCAGTACACTCACATGCTCCACGGTCATAAAAGGCAGTGTAACCAATTCAGGGTTAGGAGCGACGCCAGCAATACAGCACACACAGCTACACACGAATCCTCTGGGTAGGATCAGTCTCATCCGCATACGAACAGCGTCTGACGTCACGGGACTTCCTCGGCTTTCCTCCAATGGTAAGGGAGGTAGCAGGCTACGGAGTCAGCGTCAGCGTTGAGGTCTTTACAGTGGGAGAACAGCTGGTTCGTAGAAAACGGCAAGAGGCTCCACATGGCTCCACACAGCACACGAATCACTGCGCAATTGCAGATAACCCTACGCGTTTCATCCGGGTATTCGGACTTTGAGAAGTCCGTTGGAGGAGAGCCGAGGAAGTCCCGTGATGTCAGACGCTGTTCGTATGCGGATGAGACTGATCCTACCCAGAGGATTCGTGTGTAGCTGTGTGTGCTGTATTGCTGGCGTCGCTCCTAACCCTGAGTTGGTTACACTGCCTTTTATGACCGTGGAGCATGTGAGTGTACTGGAGCTCACTACTCTAAGGATTTTTTGTTTATTAAACTGTATTGTACCATGATCGTTTCTCTTTTCTTTTAATACATGTTGATCTGATTCCTGTGAACTACCATTCACATACGAGAGGAGTTCTTGCGCTCTGTGTACTCCTCCTGTTGTCTATTGAGGGATTGTGAAATTCCTCACACAAGCAGCATTTCCTCTTGGTGATATAATTTTTTTGTGATTTATTTGTGATATATTATTGGGTTTGCGCTTACCTTCTCTTGCACCAATCCAGAGGCTACCAATAATTTTTTAGCAATATAACATTTGTATTTTTCTATACACATATATACTTACCTATGCAATAGACCCTGTATCCTGCTTCCAAAAAACCCACAAGATAAGAGATAGAGACGAGCGCATACAAGAAGAATATATCAGTAACAATGTACATGCAATAAGACTAGGGGGCCTATGCAGAGAGCAGCGCTATTTCGAAATTCGCCATTTTTTGGAGAAAATCGCGCAGAAAGCAGCAGAAAATGGCGAGTTCCGAAAAACGCGCCAATTTTTCTTTTCTATTTGTAAAACTCGCCTCGCGGCTGGCGAGAACCTCAATCTCGCCAGTTTTAAAAATATCCGTATGCAGAGAGGCGCGAACGGCATCTAGCGGCTGTTCGCGCCAATAAAATGGCGCGATTGTCTCCTTTTTTCCTCGCCAGAAAAAACTGGCAAGAAGCTGCCGCTCGCGGCCATTGCAAAGGGAAAAAAAAGGCGCAAATTTGTTTTTACACGTTTCTGAAGCGCGCATCTCGCCAATTTAAACTCGCCACACGCATCCATGTTAAACATAGCAGAATTCGCACTTTTCTGCATATGGAGAATAAAACTCTCCAAAAAAGCTACTTTTTAATAAATTCGCCAATTTTAAAATTCGCTGCTCTCTGCATAGGCCCCTAGATATGCTAGCACTTACAGCAGTTATGACAGAACACAACACATATGGGACAGGGAATACAATAGAAAAACTAGTGCACATGTACTCACACGGACAAGTGAGTACATGTGCACTAGTTTTTCTATTGTATTCCCCGTCCCATATGTGTTGTGTTCTGTCATAACTGCTGTAAGTGCTAGCATATCTAGCCTTATTGTATGTACATTGTTACTGATACTGTATATTCTTCTTGTATGCGCTCGTCTCTAGCTCTTATCTTTTCTCTCTAAGGATCCTGGGAAGGTCCTATATGATTGAGCAGCATCGTCTTAGAGGCCATCTACATTGCCTTTTTGGTTGTATTTCTAAGATTATTTCTTTGTTATCTTTACATTGTACTTCAGGGAGCGCCATAGATACTCAGTCCAAAAAAACCATGTCATTGCATTAATTGTTTTACATGTAATACTGGTACGTCATCAATCACTCCGCTGCTCTAAATAGGCTGAAGGCTCTGAGTTTCAACTCATGGGAAAGGATACCGTTTCCTCTTTTACACACTGGCAGGAATAGGTGCAAGTGGTGTAGGTTGTATTCTGTATGTACAGGGCACCAGTTACACTTAAATAGGTGCAGTTGGATGGTATTGGAGACTCCAAATTGATCAGATATAGTCCTCTAATCATCCCCAAAAAATGATGCAGGTCATCGCAGCCAATAAGTTAGAACAATGATTTGAGTCATGGTGATACCCACTTTATACCATGAATTGCTAGAAATTATGTTTAATTTACTCTAAGTGCGAGAAAATCAAAGCTCTGCTTCAGTTAAACATGGGATTTCATGATGATACAAATGAACATTTTGCTTTTTAGGTGCTTGTTTCTGCATTACAGTAGCTGCAAGAAATGCTCTAATTCAGTTTCTTGCACGTGACACATTAGGCAGGAAGGTTTATAACTTCTACACACCTGGAAGTTTTGTTGATGCAAAGAAAGGTGGAGCAAGATGAGGGCCCAAGATAAAGAACTTGATAGACTTAAATGCGCTCTCTGTAACTCATCTTACGGTGTGAGACAGACATATGTCTGCAGTTCACACATACTTTTCTTAAATAAATGACACTGTCTGAATCATAAATACTGTAGAAGCATAATAGGATTGGCACAAAATCTCTAAGGAACCGACTTCAATTTGTAACTTTTATCAGTAAAATGACTACTTGTTGTTGCTTAGATGACGCTCACAGTATGTGGAGACCGGAGAATAAGGAAGTGAATGAGGATTAAGTGCGAGTGATCAAACATAACACTCATGCATATATGAGTAATTCATATTTACACGTACACACTGACTGGCAGCGATGCAAAACAAAACAAAGTGGCAGCATGCCACGGAATAATAGCCAGTGGGGTTTATTTATTATTTTAAGAGCAGCTTCTTGTTCAAGAAATTCAAGAACCAGCCAAACCATTACTCTCAAATGACCTTACATTCCCCATGCTCTCCCCAAGTGATGAACTTTTCCTAACCTTTAATGAGGCCTTTTCCTGGGAAAAGTTGCTGCCCAGAAGGTGACCAGAGCCTAGCTGAAGGCTGTGTAAATGAGGGTATGGAGGACATACTGAATGTAGAGAGGTTACGGGACTGAGTAAACAATCAGAACACTGGGTGACAGAGAGCTCATCCCAGCAGCACATTGAAAGTATATAACACATTGTGTTACCGTTCCACTTGGCTTGAATATCGGAGTTTACTTACAGTACGAAGTATCTTTTCATACTACAGCAGGTTGGAGGGATCAATCACATTAAAACAATGAGTAACAACCTTTTGTTGCTAATATGTCAAAGCAGAGAACCAGCATGGGATACGACAACGTAGAGAGCTTATACCGGTCTTAACTATTAAAGCAATACTATGAAAGCATAGGACTATATCTTGTCAATGATATATCAGCAACCTTACTATGTACAGTAATATTTCTCATGAAATAGCTAAAAGACATAAATCCGTCAATGGGTTCCAATACACATCGCTTTATTTTATTATTTGAATCAATTTTCAGATGATATTTCACCAATCTCTATGTGGCTAAAATAATTGTAAAATCAGACATACTGCAGGAATCTGCAAAATTGCACAACACAGATCCATACCCTGTAATACCGAAGGGCTTTTGCTCTGTCTTTTCTAAAAGCCCTATTTCAGGGTCTGGTGCGAATTTTGGCAAATTGAAAAAAAATGTGTGCAAAAATGTTTGCCTGAAAACAAGAGAGTTAATTTCCCATGGTTCACAAAGTGCTGCAAACATTTCTCCCATCACTAATTCTTTCTATCTTTGTGCTAACATTTTTTCTTACTTTACCTGCTTCGCCTCTCTACCTATAGTCCCAAATGCAGTATACCCCCTGATTAAGGCACACAATTACAAAGCATCACCCTGTTAGAAGAAGCAACTGAAGGAGATCAAAGATTAACTAGATGACATTTCAAAGAATAATAGTTCTCTGTAGAATTGAGTTTTAAAAAACAAAGGCAAATTAAATTTGTGCTATAAAGATACATTTATTTTAGATGTATTTCCATTTCATGTTTGAAACATGATCAGTGCATTACAAGTAAACGTTTGCTACAGTGTGAACCTCATCTTTTTTTGTAATTTCCTCATCCAAAGTACCAGAAAAGATCCTGATTGATTTCATAAAGTAGGATTCCTAATACAATAGTACACAACTTGACTGTTCTGAAGAATTCAGCACAAGTATTGAGTGATACTGTACAGGCTTTTAAATCGAAGTGAACATATCCTTAGGGATTAATCTAAAGAAGTCTCACTGTACTGTCAGGTTTTCTTCCCCTAATGTAATGTGCTGCTCTGACCATTTTCATGCTCATAAACTTTTAAGGAGGTGATGACAGGACCTTAAAATATATTGCTTTTGATGATATGGGCACAATCACAATTGTTTATTAAATGTAACGATGGGTTTAAAAAAAAAACACTAAACAAATGCACAGGTATGTTGTTACTTTTTGCATTAATTAAAAAGCACTTGAAATAATGGAGTATGTTTAACCACGCAGCAGTTACACCCTTGGTGCTGTAGTAAGTGGCACCTTTACTAGTAGTGTCACAAACCAAAATGCTATTTTTGCTTTTTCAAAATTGCAGTAAAATATTATAATAACAAGTATAACAAGCTCTCTAAAAGTGTGCAGATGCAATGTAGTATGTGTGATCTGAAAACGAAATATATTTTAACAGATCTTTATATGCTATAGTGAATATATCCTTTCATGATGCAGGTCCTCTGAACCTGACTATCGTGTCCACTTGACCACTATTCTTCTTCAGATTCAACACTCTCTCGGTATCCATAACAAAGCTCTATCCTGATTCTCTTCACACTTCTGCTACACCTTCTTCTCTATCTCGTTTGCCAACATGTCTTCATCCTCTGTTGATCTGTATGTTGATGTGTCTAAGGGCTCCTCGTTGGGTTCTCTCTCTACATCATTTGTTGACCACATCAATTAATTTGGCCGTAGGTATCCCCTCTATGCAGATGATACAAAGTCAAATCAAAAATTTACAATGAGGTAAGTGAAGGTGAGTTTTATCGGAGGCTCAGCACATGACTTACGTCCGGCATGGAATTGCAGATATGATCATGGATATCAGATCCCCGGAACACTGCTGATAAAGCTTCTAACTGCCGACAAACACCACAAACTAAACACGTACCAGTGTAATCACGTGCAAGGTAGTTTTCAACACGTTTCGCACGTGCAACGTGCTTCATTAGGCAAACATAGTACAGAGATCAAAGGCTCCATATATACCAATGAGGTTTTAATCCCTAATTCTCAAGATAGATAATACATAACCTTAAATGGTAAGACTGCCCATCTATTCATTAATAATAATGACTAAAGGTGTGTACACATATATATAATCTTCCCCAAACCTCCCATTCTTGCATTCCGGCCGGGAACCACCAAACAGAAATTAGTCAACAGAAAATTTCAGAACGAACTTAAAGACACTGATAATGGCACAAAACCGTGCAACAACACACGTTGCAAACTCTGCAAACATCTATGCCAAGTTCCCACAGCCAGTCACAACCATGGAACACTCAATGTTAAAGGCTCATACTGCTGCACATCCAGGAATGTGGTTTATATGATTCAATGCAACAAATGTGACCAAGGATGCTACAGTGGGGAAACCAGCCAAAAAGTCAAGGCAGAATGAATATGCATAGACACTCTATCCTCCACCACGAAGACGGAAGATACTGCTCACCAGTCGGACATCATTTCTTACAACCAGATCATTCCATAAATTATTTAAAAATCAAAATCCTCAATTGAATGTTTAAACGCACCCAAGAACGGAAAACATTTGAACTCAGAATGATAAGACCCTTTGACACCAAAACAATAGGACATAATGCGGATATGGGGTTTCTCACACACTATCACAATTGTTTGTAATTATCCTGCCTGCCTCTCTGCCAATGTTCTTATACACAACTCCCCACAGCATCCCCTTCCCACTCCATGCTGTTGCTTGTCACCATTTATTAAGCTTCCAATTTCTTCAAACATCCCTTTGTCACCTCTCCTTATCTAAATCTCTTTTTTTTCTGCTTTCCAACCCTCTGTTTTAGCCATAGATTCCTTTGTAAACCAGTATTGCCGACCTGAGGAAGAGAGGAGAACTCTCGAAAGCTTGTCCTATGAAATAAATTGTTAGTCCAAATAAAAAAGGTATCACCTAATACTGAAGAACACACACACACACACATATATATATATATATATATATATATATATATATATATATATATATATATATAGACATTATTTTAATCTAACTAATTAATTGATTGATATAACGTGTGGTGTGCAAAAAGTGCTAATTTATCATAGACAAATTGTGGGGAGGGAAATATGTATATGTTTAATTTGTACCTTCATATGTATGGTAATATATACCATGACTGTCTGTTGGCTGTAATGATCTGCTGTCTGTTGATTAAATGTTATATTATATGATATCTGATGTGGAAGTGGGGGTTGAGAAATGTACTTTGCTTTCCAGTGTTTCTCTAAAGTGCAAAGAGGGAGATCACGACGGTGCTCTGTAACAATATTCAGGACTGATTTCATGTCCTTGCCTCTATATAAGGCAACAAGACCTCAAAAATACACACAACTGTAAAAAGAGAGAAAACCAGATAATGACGTTAACACTGGCCCTTTGTTTGATCTGCAGCTCAACCTGAGGAGGCTCATCCCTTGATCCTCAGACGGTAGTGAAGTAGGAAAGGTGGTGAGCGCTCACCACCTTTCCTACTTCACGTGTCTCTAAAGTGACAGTATTGGAAGGATTGTGTCCGTTAGTAAATGCTGCTGCATTCTTATTTCTTATTTCTAAAAGTGAATCCAGAAATTCAAAGATATTTGTTTTCTTTGCCATTAAGAGTATTTCTATTTTATCTGAGTCCTAATCAGAATGCCCCTGTTTCTGTCATCAGGATGTCTTAATAACTGCACTTTTATAGCATATATGCAGAAGCCATACTTGACAATATTTCGAAAAATTGTAGATAAAACGATTATAAAACCTTGAAACATATTTCCTTCAATAAGGTATAAAATAGCACTCTTTATGTTGGAGGATAGACGCTTCACTGTTATGATTTGCTCCGTCCTTTGGCAAAACGGGGTTTAGTTAATATTAGGTAACCATCAGATAGGGACTTTGTTAACAGTAATGAAATGCTATAAATTATAATAGCCCGTAGGGCGTGTTTGATAGATGATAAACAATAAAAATGGAAAAACAAACATACCTGTATGTCGCTGTCCAGTAAAGATGGTTGTTAGTGAGATAACAGCCCAGTAAAGATGGTTGTTAGTGAGATAACAGACCAGTAAAGATGGTTGTTAGTGAGATAACAGCCCAGTAAAGATGGTTGTTAGTGAGATAACAGCCAGTAAGTGACAAAACTATTTCTTGATCCAACATGTAAACAGTTATTTATTTCTGCGCTACATATACTAAAAATGTGTTAGAAGATTACTTTTAAAAAACTAAGATTTTCTTGCTGTATATACAGTAGCAATCCTTCTATTTTATGTTGTTGCACACCAGAGATATGTGTGTGTAAACCTGCAGGCTTTTGACCACTTAAAATGGCTGCTGTTTTGCCACATCGAGTACAGATGTACGCAACATTATTGCACCGCATGGCACGTTCCCACGGGTGAAAGCACGCAATAGCCTCCTCCTTGCGTGTGTCTGATTCAAAACAATGGCCTCTTCACTCACTGGTGCGTTGGGTTTGTGCCGCTGCAATGTGCAATGCCCGTGTGGGTTGCAATATATAGGGCGCACAGGGAGACCTCTCAAGAGGCGATTTGCCGAGCATATATACAATATTAAGAGAGGCCTCGAGACGCACAGCGTCTCTAATCATTTTAAGTTAGTACATAATCAGATTCCTGATGGCCTTATATGTATGGGTATTGAACATCTAAAACCGAATTGGCGTGGGGGAGACAGGTTGGGAATGTTGTCCAAAAGAGAAAGTTATTGGATATATGTTTTGAAAACCCTGTCCCCATTGGGTCTAAATATCGATTTTGACCTGGCATCTTTTTTGAAAGACCCCTAAATCTGCCTGTTTCATCTATCTTTGACTAATGTTTCATTCATTTTATGTATTTTTATATATATAATTTTATATATATTTTTTTATATATGTATTCAACCACAGTATAAGTGTTTATTTTAATATTTTAATGTTTTAGTATGTTTTAACTATGCATTTTTAAGTAAATTTGTTTTATCATTTTTAGAAGGGTATAAGTTAGGACTAGCATGACCCCAACAGCGTAGCATATCAAGTGAGCTGTTTCTGGACCTTTAATTACTCTGCTAAGTGATGTAGATCATCGCCGCCCATTTGTGGGCAGATATTAGTTCTAGTGCATGTACTTAAGGCACCAGTGTACTGGACTCCTCCATCCCCTGAGGAAGTGACGTAGCGTCACGAAACGCGTAGGGAGGAGGAGCCTAGTACAGTGCACGTCATCAGCCGTCACCCGCGTTGTACCTTGTGGTGTGGGGAGCACTCCGGGCGCTGCGCCACTGACGTCATCGGTCGGCGCGCAACCTCGTGGACAACATACCACAGACTCGTTACAAGCTGCGGACGGCATTCTTGAGTGGCACGCTTGCCCTCACACAATGTGAGTGTATACATAGCTGCTTTTCAATATTGTTTAATACAATTTATGCGGAGTACACTAGGCTGTTTTTCAATTCTCTCCAACCACAGCTGCTGCGGTGTACGCTGCTCCTGGAACGACGCAGATCAAGTTGAAGAGAGCCGTCTTGGGAACCATGAGGGGTCCGTGGAGATCAAGGTGGAGGAAAAGAGCTGAAAAACAGATTTTCTCCCCTGAATGAACAAGAGTCTATCTTGTAAGTAGGGATATTCTTCTCCAGGTTGGGGTATTTGAGTCTGTATACTGCGCAATGGTGTGTTTTTTTCGTTATCTGTAATTGCAGACAATACCTGGGAAACTACGCCTAGAAGAAAATTCACCTCATCTTATTTGTTGATGTAACATTCTACTATCAGGACTGACATTTCATCCAGGACTGTCTTTTGATATGGTACTGTAATCATCATCACCACACTTTGCGCCGGGGACATTCTTTGTATTTGTGGGTTGCAATAATGTTGGTTACATTACATGAGACCTGTGTGACTAAATGCAAGTATCTTAAAAATCCCATAAGAACTAGGCAGATATGCAAAACAATGTTCCATCATCATAGTTTTATTGGACTGCCCATAACCCTGCTCTTCCAAACGTTTATTATATTTGGGGAGACTCATAATGTTCTCTATTAATTAACGTGCCTAACTGCACCTTTGTTGCCCTTACCTTACACCCCCTATTCAGACACTGCACACACTTGTTATTTTAATATAATAGAAACTGTCACTCATTAGTTACAATTCAAGTAAGTTACTCAAATAGCACTTTAATCAAGCTCAAAAAATCTCCCATAAAGCATAGTGTTTGTGACCATAATCAAAACACCACCAGTTGCATCATAGTCCAAAATCGATGACCATATGCTTGATGAAATTCTCTAATGCTAATTCATTCATAAGATGTTTTTCTCGGTGTATACTGCTTGTAAGATGCAGTAAGGAGTAACTTACTCTACTCTGGATAAGTGCCTGTCTGAGCTGGTTGTACAGCAGAGGAGAGCAAAACGGAACCTGTTTTTTTAGAAAAAAAAATATTCTGCTTCATACCACCTTTGTTGAACATCTCTCAGCAGTCACAACTGTGATTTAAAGTTATACTCATCTAAAATCATAATTTTATTAAAATATATATATATATATATAAAGCACAAATGAATAGACGATACCGTTAAGTGGCTAACTAAATGCTTTTATTTGTGCGAGCTTTCGAGATACACTGATCTCTTCTTCCGGCGGTGTTGCAATGGATAAAGCAAGAAAGGTTTTACTTAAAAACAGTGCATCCTGGAATGTATCCGTGACTGAAACCTATCCCTCCCCCTGTGCAGTATGCGATTTATGACTTAAGGTGTTAAATGGTCCCTGAATGTTAGTGATGAGAGAGAGAGAGAGAGAGAGAGAGAGAGAGAGAGAGAGAGAGAGAGAGTGTGTATATGAACACAAAAAGTCTCAATAATGAGCACTAGAAAAATATTCACTTTAATGTCTTCAAATATAGCAACCTAAAACATAATTAAAACCAAAAGAGCGGTACCCCAAAATAGAAAAGGTAAGTGCATATCATATACTTCAAAGGCGTAGGTCTAACCTTGTCATAAATATCAGGCTAATGCAACAAAGGTATAAAGTGAGAACAACTTCAAGACCGGCCGGTCAAAGATATGATAAATGACCTAAAGGACACACTAATAACAGCACTTGTCTAATATCACATGCAAACTACACATGCAGCAGAATGTTGATCACACAACTATAAACAGCCCAAAGATAATAAAAGAGCTTGTTTCTGTGAAAAAACACTTAATAGATATAGTCCGTTCTCAATGTGCAATGAAAAGTCACAAGACCCGCCCAATAAGGTGAGATAATGTCCTGGTAGATCCACTATTGAGAAAGATATTCGTATCAAAATAACACATGAAATCCGTCCAGACACAGTAGGGGTAAAAAAGAGATATACTTATCTACTTATCCCCCATTGAGATTATGTGTTGGATCCTCTGAAAAACAGAATCAATTCACTTGAGAAGTGGTTAATCTTTATCTCCCTGCCGTTCCAAACATCAGCAGAATAGAAGGGCCAGGGATAGTGTGAGTCCTCAGGTCTGCAGTAGAGAATTAGCACATCATAATGTCTCAGGGTCACCGCAGCAGCTCCCACTCTTCACGTATTGCGGCTTCTTCTGTACAGTATACAGTGTACAGGTACTTTATATAATGGAAAATGCATATTATACACACAACTTAACTTGTACAATACCATCTAAACCATAGTAAAAACTTCAGTGAGCACGGTCAATATAGAGGAAAACCAACTCCGAGACAGCTGCTGAGACTCATAGTGAGGTGCCCGTAGCAAATCATACACCACTCGAGTTGGAGGGCATCTCACTCTCTGATGAGTTTCTTCACCGCCGTCTTATTGGTCGGAGAGGTTACCATTGGCTTGAGGCCCTGGCCCTCTCATAGTGTGACTCTTGAGCTACATAGTCTCTAGTGGGAATGAAACTTGGACTCCTTGGGTCGAGCGGTCAGCTTGTTGAAGCCACTGGGGAGGTCAAGTTCTTTACCTGCTAATTCTGGTGGTGCCCACCAGTCTCCATTTGCGGTGGAAGAGGTTCCTTTCAAAGGATCCTGATTATTTTCTGTCCTCTTTTTATATCACTGTTTTTTTTTTTACATATTTATTATATCTCGCTTTTAAAGTCCTCTAAATAAACATATATGTTGACTACAAGTGCCCTAGTGCTGCTTTCCTTCCCTGTTGGATGTTGCTGTTGGAGTGATGGCTGTTATGCACGGGGCCGGACTCCTTATATGCTGTGAAACTTACTGAGGGAGGTCATCACACGAGGGTTCGTTTTTTATGTATATTCCGCTTCGTCATTTTCATCGATTTGTTTTGAGCTGTAGGCTGTAGTAGCTCATGTGTATACATATAAGTGCCTTATAAACAGTTATTTTTTCAATACTATATCTCTGACTTGTTTATTTAAGCCATTGTGATTATTGCATACAACGAATCAGTGCAATTACAACAACGCAAGATAGATCTAAATTTCTAAAATATGCCATTTTGCTATTTGCAATAGGACTGTTTGATTTTAAGCAGAAAATATATTAAACACATTTTTAATTATGAAGAAGACATTCAAACAGCAGGGGTGTTACAAGGAAGGAGGTTTCGCTTTATTGCATCTCCAATATACCTTGCTAAGCAGGAATTTAGCTTTATAGCAGCATTCCACAGACCCCGTGGGAGAATGAACATGCTGCAATATGCAACTATACTGATTAAAGAATGTAGCCTTTGTACAGTTGTAGACAAACCTTGTAGCATAACTCTAATCTTGAGGCTTTCCTCGCTTAAGAGAAATACATATGATTCACACAATCTCTGATTTAAAAATCTAGACAAGAAAAGAGAAATTGTTGGTCTTTTGCTAGACATACGCACTTTGGTTTTCCAGCACTGCAGACATGTTTACTCTTACTGATTTTCCAGAAGTCTCACTGAGTTTTCGTATAAGCAGCCTCATAGACTTTAATGCAGTCTACCTGATAAAAATCAGCATACGTTTCTATTAAAATGCAATTTTTGGGCTCAGAACGCCAAATCTTACAAATGTTGGTATGGTTATATGTTGCACTAGCATGTTTAGCCTAGAAGTGCATACCCTCTGTCTGCACCTATTAAAACCAGCAGAACTCTTATAT
This sequence comes from Ascaphus truei, assembly GCF_040206685.1. NCBI lineage: Eukaryota > Metazoa > Chordata > Amphibia > Anura > Ascaphidae > Ascaphus > Ascaphus truei. Next base: position 79,883,284 of record NC_134486.1, on the reverse strand, counting down.
TACCTAAAGTTTTTCTGCCTTTGTGTGAGAGCTGTGCAGTGCTCCACTGCCCGTCTCGTACTGGTTGATGCTGAGAACCTTCAGCTAATTACTGCAGCTAGAAAATGAGTGACGGATTTCATAAATAATCAGCGTCTTATAGGGAAGTCACCATCGCTACTTTTGTGTATATATTATTATATACAAATCAATACACAAATGCATGTGTTCGATTGGTAAACTGATCTTTGCACATAATACTGTACATTGCACGCTTTATGCTGGTTTATAGGAGGTGCTAAACGCTTTTATTCCACATTGTCAGATGGACTAAAGCAGGCCTGCACAACACCAGTACTTGAGGGCTGCAACCAGGTCAGGTTTTCAGGATATCCCTACTTCAGCACAGCTGGTTCAATTAGTGGCTCAGTATGACTGAGCCAGTAATTGAGCCAGCTGTGCTGAAGTAGTGATATCCTGAAAACCTGACCTGTTTGCGGCCCTCGAGGACTGGAGTTGTGCAGGCCTGGACTAAAGTGAACTGCACATATTTTAATGTGCCCAGTATTGGAGGGTCTGGAAGTGCTATTACAAACAATAATGATAAATGATACCACAGTAGGTAAAGTGTTCCCTCGCCAGTAGAATTAGATGTTCGTTTCCGTGGCAGCAAAAATCTGACATGTCTAAGTGTTTACATTTCTCTGGGTAAGTGTGCGTGTATTTTCAGTCACAGCATGGCACTAGGAAGTTCATTTTCTGTTTACAGAAAAGCCTCTCCACCAAAGGAAGCAGTCAATCCCAGGAATGATTGATTTAATCTGGTGTTTTACATAAAACACACATGAAGTTCACCAGCTAAAAGCACATCAAACACAGAAGCCGAGCCAAGCAGTGACAGGTTAATCTTCAAAACCAGCCAGTCGTGTCCCAGATTCTATGTGCCACTTGCATATGCGCTATAAGGCATTTTTAGCACTACAGCTGGGGGTTTGACTTCTCTTGAGCCAGGATAGTTACAATAGTTCTGGTAATTAGATGGTTAACCACTTCCCTGCAGACCTTGGAGCTGTGTTTGTCACTCTGATTGTACACATTTTTTGTGGAATCTTGTTCTAGTTTTTTTGTTGGAAATCATTTATTTTTTTTACTCTTAAATTGTGTTTCTAAAAACTGCCTTCATGACTCAGCTCCAACCACTGCAACTTTGCATGCTGCTGTCATGCCTCTGACTAGCAAGAAACTTGAATACTAAACTAAAGGTATATATATATATATATATATATATATATATATATATATTTTCTGGGTATGCACCTTAACCCTGGCTGTGCTCGAAGCTGTGACCATGCAGCAAGCTTAAGCCTATAGGGAACCATGTTAAAAATGGTTATTGAGGCAAAAAGTGACACTGTGTGCTCATTTGCATGTCATTTCCCAGAATCCCTTGCTGCAGTGGAAGTGCTGTATGCTGGCTGATAATGTGGAAAGGCGGGGTTGCAGACCTGCCTAAAACATGCAGATGAGCATACAGCTATATTTGCATATTTGCTTTCCTGTGGAGGGTTTTTGTCACTTTTTTTAATCACCATAACTTAACTCAGTATTATGGTTTGGCCTATCCCATAAGCCTCTCTTGCATTCCCAGTAAAATCAACCCCACACTGATGAGACCCATCAAGGTCGAAACAGCTGTCTGTGGGTGGTTTTCTGGGTATGCACCTTAACCCTGGCTGTGCTCGAAGCTGTGACCATGCAGCAAGCTTAAGCCTATAGGGAACCATGTTAAAAATGGTTATTGAGGCAAAAAGTGACACTGTGTGCTCATTTGCATGTCATTTCCCAGAATCCCTTGCTGCAGTGGAAGTGCTGTATGCTGGGTGATAATGGGGAAAGGCGGTGTTGCAGACCTGCCTAAGACATGCAGATGAGCATACAGCTATATTTGCATATTTGCTTTCCTGTGGAGGGTTTTTCTCACTTTTTTTACTCACCATAACTTAACTCAGTATTATGGTTATATATATATATATATATATATATATATATATATATATATATATATATATATAAATATAAATATAAATATATAAACATATAAACAGCAGGCACTTCAAAGGCTCCAAAGAAATAGGTGCTTGTTCAACAAAAATAACAGGAAACCAGGTGTCCCACCAAGGAGACAAAAAACAGCACTCAAGGTATATTGCAAAAGTGTATTTGAAAAAAAGCAGGCACATATAAATCCAACGTTTCGGTCCTGTACAGCACGCTCCTGAGGAAGGTCCTATACAGGACCGAAACGTTGGATTTATATGTGCCTGCTTTTTTTCAAATACACTTTTGCAATATACCTTGAGTGCTGTTTTTTGTCTCCTTGGTGGGACACCTGGTTTCCTATATTTATATATATATATATATATATATATATATATATATATATATATATATATAGCATATTTTAGGGTATTTTGTTATTTTGGTGGACAAAACAATTCATGAAGTAGGAAACAACTGTTACAAAGGGTGAAGATGTTACATTGTTTAGCGCTTTCACGTTATTGAGTAAATATATTACTAAGGAAAATTAGCATTAATGGTGCAGTTCCACATAGAAGGAAAGTGAACAATAAATAGTTTTAATGGGTTTAATACTTTTCCCTGTCTTAACATAAACTGCACATAATTGGGAAACTATCAAGTATTAGAATGAGTGCAGGTCACAGTTTAGCTGGGAAGGAAGTGTTTTATTATTTTCAAGGAGGGAGTTCTTGACCTCAGAGCCTGCGATGCTGTTCCCCAACCCCTGCCCCGCAACATCCCGGAAATAAAGCACACACACAAAGATCTGGCGGTACAATGTATTCAAATACAGCAATGGCGAGGGTGCTAACCCTGCCGGAGTACTCCACCCACATGTAAGGTCAATAATGCTTAAATCATGACCCGCCAGACAGGACCGCCCAAAGTCCCAGCCACTCAGCTGACCCCATGTCAGCCATGAGATGCACTCCAGGTTCTCAAGCACAATGAGCCCTGCCCACTCACCAACCATGCCACCACCAGGCATTGCCGTAACTGAGCCCCATCTGGCAAGAATATCCTGCACTCACCCCCCAAACCAGCCGCCTCCAACTGGGCTATTTAAGCTAGCACCGGACCAACAGACCCAAAGGCACCTTCCAAACCCGATCTGAAAGAATAATAAATGAGCCAAACTGTATAACAAGCAACAGTGCGAACGAACTAAAACTGCCCCCTATTGCGGGAAAAGCCCTTCCGAGCGCCCTACTACTTCCTCTCGCTTGCGTCCCTGCCTTCACCCTTGTGGGAGCATCCGCCACAGGATGAACACTCATGCCGGACGTTACAATGGACCTCATTAAATGCCCAGCAACAACTCTTCCTATTGCCGGCCACCAGGTCAGAAGATAACTCACAGTCGGACGTTCCGAAAAAGAAGGATGGCTTCCCCGTCATTATGAGCTCGATCCACATATCTAAGTCTTTACTATCCTAAGATAATTGCTTGAGGACATCCTTTTTTGTCAGAACTGCTCGTCATAGCTCCAACAAGGAAATCCACTATAACTCTGCTGCGTGAACCCTATCATGTCCTGATACTTGAACAGGGGAGAGCAAAGGTGGGGAACTTTGTGGGCAATTCGGCTAATGAGCATGGAGAAAGCATGGATCCAATTAGCAGGGGGTATAGCCATCTTTCAATCTCCTCTTTCTTATCCTCGCCTTTCTTGCTTGACCACGCTATTCTCTTCCTAGAGACTCCTTATAGCCTGGCAGCAAGGACAATATCTCCACATAAACCCCTGTCCAAATATTTTCCTTTCCATCCGCAGGTTAAATGCAACCCCAACGGGCTAGTGAGGCATATATATGCATCTTTAAAAAGACATCTGCAACTTTTATGCTCGCGGCTTGCACATTGGAGGACATGGTAAAGCCACTTTGCCTCCTGAGACAGGTACGGCACCAATGACCACTCCGCACCCACCCGTACACAGACTGATCCCCACCATGGGTAAAGACACCACCAGTGCTCCAGCCCCAGACCTTGGCAAGGGTAATGATGCTAAGGTTGACTCTTAGACTCTCTAGAGCGGCCAAAGCACCTCTTAGGAGGGCCAATAAGTCTCCCGTGCCTGCAGTCTACAACCCATTTGCTGAGGGATCGGGCCCAGCTCACAGCACTAGTCCCGCTACCGCCTCCATTAACTGCTGTGAAACAAACAACCTCCTTCAGGCACAGAGAATTGACCCTTCCTTGGGATGACCTACCCAGCAAGGTTGCGAATAATAGGCTCACTCCCAGCATCACTTTCCTGGGGCCTGGAAGCATAAGGGGGAGGGGGCGAGATCAGGGGTAGAGGCTGTTGCCCGAAGGCTCAGAGACCCTCTTTTACCCCCTGCTGGACCAGCCACCAACCTGCTCTGCTTCCTGCGGCTTCCAGCTGACACTGCTCTGCACTCGCTCTGGGCAGTACCTTTCTGGGGGCCCCCGCTGCTTGCTCCCCACGAGGATGCAGCTGGGGAAGACTCTTCCTCATCCGTGGCCCTCACTATGCCACTCAGCAAAAATTGCAGCAAGGGTCACCGACGCGGTGGAGAGCTGGGACAGGTTTTGTGGTATTGTCCTAGGGAGGAGTTTGTGGTAGTGTGGTATTGTGCTGAGGGGGAGTGTGTGGTTATGTGGTATTGTGCTGGGGGAGTGTGTGGTATTATGAAGATTGTGTGTGCGGGGGAAGGGGGGTTGTGTGGTATTGTGCTGGGGGAGTGTGTGGTTATGTGGTATTGTGTTGGGGGAGTTTATGGTTGTAGACGGACGTTCACAGAGGCACACAATTAGGAGGCTTTATAATGTGAAATTATAATAAGCTTTATTGTGCCTTTTCCTTTTCATCAGGAAATTATCAAAACACAGGGGGGGGGGAACAAAGCTTCCATTCACTTGGGAGTATTTCTAGTGAAATCCTATGCAATTAGCTCAGATCTCCATTAGTTAAGCATTTCTCCCAACCCCAAACACATAGCATGAAAATAAGCAGATATAGGCAGTCTCTTAATAATGAAAGTCTTATCTGTTAGCTTCTGTAGAGTAAGCTTCTCTGCTCTCCTGGAACCGCACAGAAAATATCAGCATCCAGGTTTAGAAGTCTTGTTTGATGTCTTGCAATCAGCTATGCTGGGCAGAGCTCAAGACATGTGCTGTCTCCAAAGGTCAGCTCTCAGTCAGAGCTAAGGAGTCACTTCCTGTCTCAAAGGCAGGCTTTTGTAAGTAATCTAATCAGGCAGGTGGTGTTTAGTAATTAACTACCACACTCCTAGATTAAAGGCACATTACTGAACAGGGATAAGTCCCCTGTTACATACCTCCCCTGTTTGTGGGAAGCTCGGGCTTACCATGGCCAAAGCCCATCCTTCCACTCTCATTCTAGATATCTCTGTGACTTGAATGAGAGTGGATGGAGGAAGAGAACCCTCTGTCCCGCTGGGATTGGAGCCCTTTCTCCAGTTTATTTTTGTCTCCTCCCAAAGATGCTTGAGATCAGCACTCCTCAGTCGCTCGAGGAGGACTTTTTCCACGTAAAGTCTTTGTATCGCGTGCGCGGTCTTGAGATTTGTTGCGTCGGGCACTCCTCTTTTTGTAGACAAAGTGTATGGCAACAGTTGAAGAGCAGTTAGGACTAGCCCTTAGAGTTTTCTGCTCTTGAAGTGGTCTTTCTGCAGCTTCTCCACACCACGAAGTCACCAGTTCAGCTTCTTCAGCTAAGGATTCTTCTGGCTTTGATTCTGCACTCCTACCTCTGTTTGTTGCCTGTTGGGCAGCTGTAGGTTTGGCTAGTGCTTTCTTTGGTGGCTCAAACTTCGTAAATTTTGTTTTGAAGTTGCGTGGAGTCCCCAACTCTCACTGTACCCTTGTCCTTACGGGCATTAGTTACTGTGGGATACTGGTGCTTGGGCAGAGCCAATACCTTTTTCCATATTGGAGGAATCTGTATCAGAGTCTCCTTCATATTCTGGAGCTCTGTAATTTTTGTCGTCAAGGTTGCCGCTGCGTCTGTTTTCTCCTTGGTGTACTGACTCAAGGGAATGGAACAGTCTCTCTGTCTCTCCAGCTGTTGCTCCAGTTTCTGAGCCTTCTCACGCTCCCTCTCATACAGAGTCACCTGGTATCGAAGCTCCACTTCCAACGATGCTCTGAAGACATGCAGCGTGGCCTTTAGCTCATCATACTGCTCTGTGGGGACGTACTGGGTATTCAGACATTCCTGCAGCGCTTGTACCTCTTTAGCAGCCTGCAGTTTTTCTTCCTGTAGCGTTTGCTGCTTCTCCTCAGCATACTGGAGGTGTGTACGCAGACCTTGCAGTTGGTTCTGCAGTCGGTGCTCTGCGTCAAACTTTTCCTTGACGTCTTCTGTTAACTGAAAATTTTCTTCTTTCAGTTTTAAGTTTTCTCTTTTTAATCTTGAATTTTCTCCTTTTTCAGTCTCTGTATTCTTCAGGGCCTCTTTGCAGTCCTCCTTCCATTTATGCACATCTGCTTTGAGAATGACAATCTCCTGGCGTGAGACTTCCTTCTCTAGGTTGAGGGTCTGAAGCTCCTTCTGAGAGACTTTGAGATCTGTTTCAAGATTACCAATAGTTTCTTTAGCAATGTCCAGCTCCTCAGTGAGACTGTGTAGTTCCTTTCTGGAAACTTCCAGGTCTGTGCGGCAGCTGTTGGTCTCATGATGTGAGGCATCCAGTGCTCTGCGGAGTGTCTGAACCTCTTTCTGAGATACGTCCACCTCTATCCGGACACTGTTGACCTCCTGTTGTGAGGTATTCAGCTCTATGCGAAGAGTGTGAACCTCTTGCTGGAAGACTGTCATCTGCTTCAGTGCCACGGTAAGTGAAGAACTGCTTTTCTTTTTCTTTTTCCGCCTTTTTGATTTGGATGACACCGTCCCTTCAGGGATATTGGGGTCTCCATCTTCATTTGAAATTTTAGCAGCTTCATTATATACGCCAGGCTTTTCTTGCAGCTGCTTTAGCTGACAGAAATATTCGGTGATCCACTGCTCCCGCTCTGTCTCCTGCTGTTCATATTCGTCATCAAAGGGAGCGGTCTTTTCTGTTCGTGCCGAGTTCAGGTACCCCCACCATTCTTGGGGTGTTTTGTGGGTGTGACTCGGTTCGGGTTCCCCATAAGAGATGTCTTCCTCTTTATTGGACTGGAAGGGACACTCTTCTGTGGGGTAGGGTTCATTACAGGAACGCTGCATCTTGTCCTCCATTTTTAGGCTATCAGGTGTAATTTTCTTCCTGACCTCAGGAGGCGCTATTGCAGCTGTTGCCACTGTATTTGCTAAAACCCCCAATTGTGGTAGTCCTACAGATGGGCATATTTTGCTTATAGAGGTCGTAGCTCTCACAGGCATCTCTGTAGACTTTTCTTTCTTGGGTAATTTTTTTTTTTCAATATCAGCAGTACTGTGCATGCATTTTCTTTTATCAGGTATACAAGATGTGCAGTTGCTAGGTAAAAAAGTCTATTTGCTATACACCATTTACTTGCTAGGTGCAATACCTCCGCTTCAGCAACAGAATTTGGTTTTCTGCCTGAGTTCTGTAATTTTCAGTCTCATCTTTGAGTATTTTGGCATTCACACTTCACACTTTGGGTGTCTGTTTTGCTCCCAAGATAATAGGCATACTTTTTTACTTGCAGAAAAAAAAAACATTCTTTGCAGTGGACTCAACACTCAGCAATTGGCTTTGAAAAACCTTTTTCTTTATAGGGCAATTTTACACTCAGCATTTGTTTGCTAAAAATTCCCCTGCTTCAGCACAGTCTTGTATCAATTTTCACACTTTTCTGCATATACTCCATTCACAGCTTGTAGCCATATGCGGTGTGGCAACCTTTATTTGCAAAATCAGTACCACTCGTGGGTCACCATCTGTATTCACTGCTTCAGCGAAACTTTTGAAAACAACAAACACCTATCCCTTTTAAGGGCTGACTCACTTCTTGAACCCTAACTATGGCTGGAAGGCAACACCCCTATTTCAATTACCATATTACGCTTTATGATGGGCAAATAAAGTTTTAGCTGCTTCAGCAGTCTCTCTCCTCTTGGGATTGGGGCAAAGAGTCCATCTGTGGTTTTGTAAGTTTCAATGCAGTGTAAGTTTCAGTGGTGTGTCCCTTTAACTCTGATCTCTGCTGCATGAAGGTTTTTTTCTCAGACTGTTTGTAGGCAAAAAGCATCAAAAAAAAATTTCACATAAAAATCTCTGGTCCTATTTAACTACAAGGACGCCTCTTGTCCCACCTCGGACACCATATGTAGACGGACGTTCACAGAGGTACACAATTAGGAGGCTTTATAATGTGACATTATAATAGGCTTTATTGTGCCTTTTCCTTTTCATCAGGAAGTTATCCAAACACAGGGGGGGGAACAAAGCTTCCATTCACTTGGGAGTATTTCTAGTGAAATCCTATGCAATTAGTTCACATCTTCATTAGTTAAGCATTTCTCCCAACCCCAAACACATAGCATGAAAATAAGCAGATATAGGCAGTCTCTTAATAATGAAAGTCTTATCTGTTAGCTTCTGTAGAGTAAGCTTCTCTGCTCTCCTGGAACCGCACCCGTGCGTGCACAGAAAATATCAGCATCCAGGTTTAGAAGTCTTGTTTGGTGTCTTGCAATCAGCTATGCTGGGCAGAGCTCAAGACATGTGCTGTCTCCAAAGGTCAGCTCTCAGTCAGAGCTAAGGAGTCACTTCCTGTCTCAAAGGCAGGCTTTTGTAAGCAATCTAATCAGGCAGGTGGTGTTTAGTAATTAACTACCACACTGCTAGATTAAAGGCACATTACTGAGCAGGGATAAGTCCCCTGTTACAATGGTATTGTGGGGATTGTGTTTGCGGGGGAGGGGGGTTGTGTGGTAATGTGCTAGGGGGTTGTGTGGTATTGTGCTGGGGGGGAGTGTATGGTATTGTGGGGAGTGTGTGTGGGGGGAGGGTTGAGGGAGAGAGTTTGAGTGAGGGGGACAGTATGTGAGCAAGAGAAGGTGGGTAGTGAGGGAGAGAAGGGGAGATAATTAAATTTGGGGGAGTGTGAGATGGGGGGTTGAGAGAAAGAAGGTGAACCTTGCACGGCCGCCAACATAGCAGGTAGAGCCCAGTGGATACTCTAGTCTTCGGCCCCAGGAAAGCTGTCGGCGGCCCTGGCTGCAGCGGCCGCTGAAGCCCTCTGTCTTCTTGTGATCTGGCCTCCTGTAGACACCGTGCCAGCTCCTGGAGATCCGACATACTGCGGTCTGTCTGAGATGAGTATGTGCTTCTGTGAGGAGATTTCCAGGGCCTGTCCCTCAGTCACAACATGTCCCCTGCTGCTGCAGTGGATGTAAAAACACAGTGAGGGGTGCAGAATGATCTCTCGCCCCTCACTGCATGCCTATATCTCCAAACCACAAGCCAGACCTATCGCCCATCCGGACTTTCACTGGTGACTAATAGGAGGGGGCAGGAGGGGGGGGAAGGGGAGCTGGGGCCTTGCGGTAATGCCTTCCTTCATATAGAGCTCAGCACTCTCTTTTTTCTTACATAATTCTTTCAGTGCTGATGAGATCTGCGAGAGCTTGCAGAGCAATGTGTCACAGTTCCCTCTAGAAACACTGAATGGCCTCACCGCCACAAAGACTTGGGCACAGGCTTTATAAAGATTAACCCAGGGGTTCTCAACATCTGTTCTCAAGATCCCCCAACAGGTCAGGTTTTCAGGATATCCCTGCTTCAGCACAGGTGGCTCAAACAGTGGCTACATCTTTGAGGACTGGATTGAGAACCCCTGCCTTAACCAATATACTATATGCATAAATTCACACACATTTTGAATACACAAATCAGTTCATGAAACAATACAGTACATGTAAGAAATTGAGTCCAACATCACTGCTTACACATCAGATCAACTGAAATCAAATCCTGGTGGAAACTTTGCTTTGTGCATGTTGATAATGATGTAAGTGGTGTACCCACTAGATATAAGTGTAACATTAAATCATTTGTGTCATTCTGGCACTTCACAATCCTATTTGTGGGAAAAAAATCACCGAACTGAATCGTCTACACTAAAAAAAAGTTCAGTCTTTTAGATCCACTCCAAAAAAACCTCTGTAATCAGACCCTAATTCTGCAACCACGAACAGATGTTTTACTTGTTCGCCAAAAATCACCAGGATTCAGGGGCAACGGCCCACTCATTTTATTTGCAAATGTGCTTAATGTGTTAATCATAACATCTATAATCACAAAGCTAACTGCTGACACACCGGTGCAATCCTAGGCGTCAGGACCTTGACATAAATCAGAGGTTCAATATCCTTTTTAAATAATTGTTAAATACTTAGGACCTCAAACTTAACGTGACAAATATGAATTGTGAATACAATTGGTTTAATTAGTAGATACAAAAGTAATTGGTTTCTGAATGGCATAAAAAAAAATCCCAATCTATCAATCTGTCATTATGGGGCTTATTCTATAGGCTGCAAGGTGTGATCAGCCTGAAACTCACATTGACTTGAATGGGAGTTTTCGGCAGATCATGGTGCAATTGGCCGCTTCGGAGCTTATAGAATAAGCCTCTAAGTCCCAGTTTCACCAAATAAATCTAAAAGCAGAAAAACATTTAGCCCTTTCCTAGCCCATTCTCTGGCCCTTACTCAGCATGTCTTATCCTTGCTCTGGAAGATTTCAGCTCTGTTCTTCTGAAGAAAGGTGAAGGCTTCATTGTAATTTCAGTAGGATCCTTTGAGTTGCCGTCTGAACCAGCATTACCGCTCTGTGGGATAAAGAGCTTTACCGTACGTGTTGATTTTTTTTTTCTAATGTTGCTAAAGGCAAAAATGGAGGAAATCCTTTAATGGAAAAGGACTAGTATGTTTGTTTGTACTCCAACATACAATAAAGAAACCTGCTTACCCTCTGTTACAACTTAAGCAATAGGGTGGCTTTAAAAAAAAAAATGAATGACTAATTCATGCCTGAGGGACAAACAACATTTGTGTAGTGAAGAAAACAAGCACTGCAATTAGGCAAAAAAAAACAAGTGAAAGGGACAGTACAAGTTGAAACACGTGTGGGAGAAAAAAAGTCTGTTAGGGTTTTATAATCTTTTTAATGCATGTTGTTATCCGCTGAACAAATGTTTCGTTTCAAAGAATGTGATTCCATTTTATTTTTTCATAGTTACTTTCCAGATGTGTGAAAATTGATCTGTATCACGCTGATCCTCCGTATGTCTATTTTTCCACATTATTCAAGTCATATCACCGTGAAATTAGGAGGCCCGTGTTTTAAGGATGTTTTAACTGTAGTGTAACATAAGCTCAAAATATGTTCCCATTGGTAGTATATGAAACCTTTTGGAACGCTGAATTATCATATTGAATTTCCATGACCCATTTATTTCAGCTGCCAAACAGAAATTATGCATGTAAAGACAGTAACACATCATTGAACCAGAAAGCAATCATACAGAGAGCGCACATTCCAGTTATAAAGCTATTTTTTTTACATTAAAGTCAAACTTTGTATGCAACTGAAATATATAGTTACATAGTTACATAGTTACATAGTAGATGAGGTTGAAAAAAGACGTACGTCCAAGTTCAACCTATGTTAAATTTAGACGACAGATACTTTATTCTATATTTGTATTTACAGTATATTGATCCAGAGGAAGGCAAAAAAAAAAACCCCAGTGAAATATCATCTAATGCTGGGGGAAAATATTCCAAATTCCAAATATTGGCAATCAGATTGCTCCCTGGATCAACATCCTTCCCATGTTTACTTATTTGGTATGTCCCTGTATAGCTTTCCTTTCTAAAAAGATGTCCAACCTTTTTTTTGAAGACATCCACTGTATCTGCGATCACAGTCTCCATGGGTAATGAATTCCACATTTTAACTGCCCTTACTGTAAAGAATCCTTTCCTTTGTTGCTGGAGAAATCTTCTTTCCTCCAACCATAAGGGATGACCCAAAGGTCCTTTGTACTGCCCTTGGGATGAATAGTTCTTTTGAAAGCTCCTTGTATTGTCCCCGAATATATTTGTATATAGTTATCATATCCCCTCTTAGACACCTCTTTTGTAATGTAAACACATCTAATTTAGTTAGCCTCTCCTCATAAGTCACAGTATCAATCTCCTTTATTATATTTGGTGGCTCTTCTCTGCACTCTCTCTCTCATTCCAGAATGTCTTTTCTATGGAGTGGTGCCCAAAAGTGTACTGCATATTCAAGGTGTGGTCTTACTAATGCTTTGGAGAGGGGCATAATTATGCTTACTTCCCTTCCATTCCCCATTTAATGTAAGATAAGATCTTATTTGCCTTTGCAGCTACTGCAAGACATTGGCACTATTGCAAAGCCAGCTATCTACAAGCACTCCTAAATCCTTCTCCATCAAGGATTCACCTGATTTTCCCCCATTTAATTTGTAAATCACCTGCTTACTTTTGTTTCCCAAATGCATAACCTTACATTTATCTGTATTAAACCTCGTCTGCCATTTACCTGCCAAAGTTTCCTGTTTATCCAAGTCCTCCTGGAGAGAAATTACATCCTGCTCTGATTCTATTACCTTACACAATTAAGTATCATCAGCAAAGATGGAGACTTTGCTCTCGATGCCAACCTCAAGGTCATTAATAAAAAAGTTAAAAAGCAGGGCTCCCAGTACTGATCATTGAGGTACTCCGCTCACAACTTTAGCCCAACCTGAAAAAGTTCGAGTTATGACAACTCTCTGTTGTCTATCCTTCAACTAGTTTTCAATCCAGGTACAAATATTTTTACTGAGTCCAAGTTGCTTTATTTTGTACACTAACCTCTTGTGTGGAACCTGTAAGGGTTCTAGTCCAGGCTTTGGCTGGAACCTGCCCTTACCTAGCCGCTGTTCCTGAGGCTAGTCTCTTCCTGTGGCTTCCCTGTTACCTGTTTGGATTCCTCTGTTGCTGACCCCGGACCGTGACCCCGACCTCGCTGCTTTCTGCCTGCCCTGACCTTTTGCCTGTTGCCTGGACTTTGCACCACTGCTGCCAACCCTTACCTCCTGCCTGCTTACCGACTGCGGATACTCTAACAGGACTCTGTCCCTGGGCTCTGGTCCGTTATTCGGCATCCCTACCTCAGCCCTGCGGGTCCGCCTCCTGATCGGAGACAAGCACTGTCACAGAACCGTATCAAAAGCCTTTGCAAAATCTAAGTAGACCACATCAACTGCATTACACTGGTCTACATTCCTACTTACCTCCTCAAACAAACTAATACGGTTAGTTTGGCATGATCTACCTCTATCCTTCATAAATCCATGCTGACTATTACTAATAATTGTGGTTTCAATTAGGTGTTCGTGAATATTATCACATACTAAACCTTCAAGTAGTTTCCCCACTATTTCACCTTATGAATGAAAATATTTCTCAATCAAACAAACTTACTCCAAAATGCACACATCCACATCCATATCTAAGAAACTGTTATTTTATCAGAAAAATATAAAGGAATTCATGATGTGCTAAGGAGTTGTGTAGTTGTGAGCCATGGCCGTAGTTTTCCTTGTTTTCATTGCATACCATAATCGCACTGGGTCCCACTGCCAAGGTGTCTGAATCAGAAGAACTTGTAGGTAACTATTATATATTTTTTTTTAATGATTTTTAGAATAAATGTACAGGTACTCATTTTAACAATTATCCATTTTAAATTATTATGTTTATAAAGATGCATTCATTATTTAACTGAGGCACTAGCTCACCGTATGTGGTGAGAGTCACTGTTATTGAACATGTACATGTTCCAGTACTAATGGACACTAAAAAAATTTAAAACACTCTGCCAATAAAACTCATGCCTATTAAAAGGTATAGAACTGTACTACTTAGAGCAGGGGAGTGCAAACGGGGGGGGGTGAGAGGGTTGCACAGCACTTACAGAGGCCCCGCGCTGTTCCCCAAAGCATGTAAATTAAATGCTGGGAGAGGACACGCAAGGCCTCTGTAAGTTCCCTTACCTGACCTCCGGCGGCTTCTGGCACGCGTCAGCATGGCAATGCGGCGTCAAATGACGCAGCGGGGTCACGTGACTTTATGTTGCCATGGCAATGTGACGTCACATGACATTATGATATCAGAAGACGCTGGCGAATCGGTAAAGGGGGCGAAAGGGCGAGCAGGGGGGAGAGCAGGCGGGGGGCGCACGCTGAAAAGTTTGCACACCCCTGACTTAGAGCACAGTTCGTGTGATTTACACAATGTAGCTATCCATATTAACGGATGTGTATTGTTTGAAGCACTTCCCTGAATAGATTTACAAATGGCAATTTTACTAAGTGGTGCTATGCCATACAACACGTTACAGGCATACCCCGGTTTAAGGACACTCACTTTAAGTACACTCGCGAGTAAGTACATCTCGCTCAATAGGCAAACGGCAGCTCACGCATGCGCCTGTCAGTACATCCTGAACACCAACACCAGCTCCCTACCTGTACCGAAGCTGTGCGCAAGCGGGGAGACTATTGAGCCTGTTACACATGCGTTATTTACATCAGTTATGCACGTATATGATTGCAGTACAGTACATGCATCGATAAGTGGGGAAAAGGTAGTGCTTCACTTTAAGTACATTTTCACTTTACATACATGCTCCGGTCCCATTGCGTACGTTAATGCGGGGTATGCCTGTACAGCACATTCAGGTTAATGGGCCCTAAGGTATCTTCTACCAATGAAAGAAGTCTAATGCAGTAGCAACGTTTAACACTATATGGCCCATATTCTAAGGTGACCTTCCTCATGGGAACACATTTTTTTTTTGGGCCAGGCCCAGATCATTTTTTCAAATCAGCCATTAGTTCTAGCATTCACGCAGGTGAGGTGTTTGGGCAGAATGCTGAAGTATTGTAGCGAACATTCATTTTCATACACATGCTGTGACCATACAGTTAGTACAGACCCCTTTCATTAATCATACAACGTGCTACAGCCCTGCTCTGATCTGTGCAAAAGGGGCTTCGTTATAATAAACCGTCTTTATTATTCTCCTGCTTATTCCTTTTTGTCTTAGTTAGCGATGCAAATGAGCCCATCCTGGCACACCAAAAGCACAATATGAGCTAATTGGCTCAAACGCTCACACACCTGTTTTCCTAATGGGTGTGTGCAAGTTGGCAGCATTACTTCCCATTCATCCGTTAAAAATCCAGGCTGTAGTGGTTATTGCCAAAATATAGGAAGCGTATGCAATACTTGAGTAGATGTTTCTCATATGACCTTTAAGCACAATGGGGGATAGAGCTTCCGTCCTAACAGTAAACATGCCCAATATTTAACCTCCATGCGCCACGTTGTTACATTGTTAATGTCTTACATTAAGGATAGCAATGTATATTAATGGAATATTATAATTTTTTTCCTACTGATCACACATTGAAGTGTAATAGAAAAGCCTTGGCTTCTGACATAACGAATCACAATCTAACTTACTGTCCTAATCTCCAACTAACTTAGATTGTAAGCTCTTTGGGGGAAGAGTTTTCCTTTGCCTTATGTTGTAATTTACCTGTTGCATTGATTCCCATTGATTGTAATGCATCTACCTCCTATTGTTATGTTGTGTGATTAGCGCTATATAAATAAAATTACACGTACATATACTCATCTCACTTCTTGAACTTTGCTCAGAGCCATCTGCTTCTATCCGCCTGCCAGGAGCTCTTGTTTACTTCTCATCTCTTTTCCCACCAGTATTTGCCAGCCTCCCTCTACCCTATCTTTATTTAATGTAAATTTATACTTATGGTATGTAAACACCAGTCCCCAAATGCAGTGCACTCACTGTACCCCGAACCCAGTGTTTTTCAACCTTTTGTCTCTCGGGGCACCCCTAACCCCTACTACAGGATAAGGTCACAGAAAACACAGAAGAAAGAGACAGTCAGAGGGGGCAGGGAGTAAGAGGGGCAGATGGGGTAGGGGAGTCAGAGGGGGCAAGTAATCTGAGGGGGCATGGAGTAAGAGGTGCTGAGTCAGAGGAGTCATGGGGGCAGAGGGGGCAAGAAGTTACAGGAGACAGAGGGGATAGTGGAGTTAGAGGGGGCAGGGAGAAACAGGATTTAGAGGGGGCACGGGAGTCAGATGGGCCATGGGAGTCAGATGGGGCACAGGAGTCACAGAAGTCAGAGGTGGCCGGGGAGTCACAGGAGTCAGAGGTGGGCCGGGGAGTCACAGGAGTCAGAGGGAAGTCAGGGGGGGCAGGCAGTCATAAGGGGCAGGTTAGTCAGAGGGGACAGGGAGACACAGGAGTGAGAAGGGGCAGCGAGTGACAGGAGTCAGGGGGCAAGGAGTCGCCGGACAGTCACAGAAAACACACACACACAACAGGACAGTCATATAAAACACACACACTTTACGGCTTGGCCACATCTGAGCACATACACACCCACAAGTAATATTTTTAAAGAGACAGTGAGACACTCTGGTGTGACCCTTTTCCTTAACCGGGGGGATAGAGGTGTTACATATATATATAGATCAAACATATATATACCGAAAGTGAATCCCTGCGCTTCTCCCATTGGGATAGCAATAAATGGGGAATATATGTACAGTATATATATGGTGTAAAAATCTATAAGATAAAGGAGACTGTTGGTTTACATCCTTTGATCAAATAATGCCAAGCCTGCTAACCACATCAAGGTAAGTCTCTATACTGTAGCAGGTCCCTACGCTAAATGCATACTAATGTTATGTGAAATAAACCCAGAAGGGGTTAATATATCCAAGCATATGCTTATATAACATAGTGCAGTTAAAAACTGGTATATACCAGTTTGCAAGTAAAGTGAATAGTGAAATACAGGGACCATCAGGAAATATTTGGAGACATAATGGTCCATAGCAAACACCTGACAGTTTGCGAATTATGGGTCTGGAGGTCATTCCTCCTTCTGTATTAGCTGGTGATCAGTTCAAACTCCTCTCTAGAAGGGAGAGTTTTTGGATATTTAAGTTAAATTCTCTGGTGCCCTATGGGTTGAATGAGAACCTTGGCATTAGCACTATTGTTTAGGATGTCAGGCTCCCTGTTCCATCAGTCTCTCCCCCTGTTTTGATTAACATTTAATATTTAGCATCCTGAGTTTTAGTAATTTTAATTCTTGAGCTTTTTAGTGTTAATAGATTTTACATTTAAGTTTAGACTATTTTATAATTATTGTTCATTTATTTAGTATTTTTATATCACCTGTTAGTTATTGCATGTCTATTTTCTATTTATTTTATTCATGTATATTATTTGTTCAAGTTGATTGATTGCCAAATGTCCTAAGAACATTGTGACACTCTATTATTTATTTATTTATTATATAACCCTTTATTTTCTCATTTGTTGTCTGTTATACCCATGCTTATTGTATTCATGTTTATTAGGTTCAGGTTTATCAATTAAATTTGTGACCAATTATACTCTAGCATGAGTATGTGTCCCCTGTACCATGCTGTTTCAATAAAGTATATTTTTAAACTACACCTTGCTGGTCCTCTACCCTATTTTGCTGTGCACCGCAGGAATCTTTGGATTTCAACTTCTATATACTCTAGCATGTAGGGTATATATTTCTGGTTTACTCTAGATGTCATATTCCCCGGACGAAATCGGCAAGCGCTGACGAAACGCGTAGGGTCTGACGTCACCACGTTGATCACGTGGTGCTCCCGCGCTATTTTGGACACTTGAATACCGGAGGATTTGTCTTGTTGCTGTGCCGGTATAACAGCGGAAGTAGGGTCTGACCAGCTACACTTGCCTTAAGCCTGGATTGATCGGGACTTCATTGCTGTCGCCGCTAGGGTTTGAGAATACTTGCAGCCTTCGCCGGTGGGTCTGCAGGGGTGCAGGGATAGTGAGTTATTGGCGGTCCCACCCCCTTCCCATCTGGGTTACGTCATAACACAGACACCTAAAGATACCTTTACATGAATTTTTCATTTTCTATCTTGTAAGGGTGCATTGTTTAGCACACATCTATTTTAATAAATATATACCTTTCTGCATCATTGAAGTTATTGCACTAGGGAGTGCGCTTTTTTCCTTTCTCTTTTTACATAGTGACCTTGGGGAGTGATTCTCCCTTGGATGCAGCAGCCCCCCTCATCATCAAATTTATCTGGCTTTTTGGTTTCACCATATATTTGAGTGAAGATTGATTCCATCTGTTGGATGCCTTCTGGACTGGACTTTATCCGTTTCTGGTATTTTGGTTTATTTTGAGTGTATCATATATATATATAGGGAACCATGTTAAAAATGGTTATTGAGGCAAAAAGTGACACTGTGTGCTCATTTGCATGTCATTTCCCAGAATCCCTTGCTGCAGTGGAAGTGCTGTATGCTGGGTGATAATGGGGAAAGGCGGGGTTGCAGACCTGCCTAAGACATGCAGATGAGCATACAGTTATATTTGCATATTTGCTTTCCTGTGGAGGGTTTTTGTCACTTTTATTACTCACCATAACTTAACTCAGTATTATGGTTTAGCCTATCCCATAGCCTCTCTTGCATTCCCAGTAAAATCAACCCCACACTGATGAGACCCATCAAGGTCGAAACGGCTGTCTGTGGGTGGTTTTCTGGGTATGCACCTTAACCCTGGCTGTGCTCAAAGCTGTGACCATGCAGCAAGCTTAAGCCTATAGGGAACCATGTTAAAAATGGTTATTGAGGCAAAAAGTGACACTGTGTGCTCATTTGCATGTCATTTCCCAGAATCCCTTGCTGCAGTGGAAGTGCTGTATGCTGGGTGATAATGGGGAAAGGCGGGGTTGCAGACCTGCCTAAGACATGCAGATGAGCATACAGTTATATTTGCATATATATATATATATATATATATATATATATACACACACACACATTTATTAAGGTTATGGTGGGTAAAAAAAGTGACAAAAAACCCTCCACAGTATAGCATATAGCAATTGCATGTCATTTCCCAGAATACCTTGCTGCAGTGGAAGTGCTGTGTGCTGGGCGATAATGGTTGTCTAAGACATGCAAATGAATATACAGGAATATTTACAATTGCTATATATATATATATATATGTGTGTGTGTGCAACGGATATTCCCCCCCCCCCCCCCAATCGCAGATATGGTGTGGGTGCGGAGAACATACAGTGTTACCAGGTGTGGTGCATATACCTGTAGGCTCACAGGAGGGCTGAGCCTCCGCCAGTGAGAGCCTGGGGTGAATCCTCTGGAACGTTCTCGGTTTCAGCGCCTCCACCTATGTAGGATTCTATGGGAATGTAGAATGGCCCTAACATAGGAACCCACCCAGGAAACCACATACACCAGTATTATGTATAACAGGTTTACTGAATGAACAAAGAATACTCTTACATCAGAACAACGGGTGTCCCTCTCTAGAGGCGACACTAACTGCGGCGTCGCGCAGGACGCTTCCCCAACACCGGATGATCCCACCCCGTGTCCATAGGATCCCCACCCAATGTCCCGCACTCTTGCAGAGAGAGAATATGGGTGACTGCGCAGTCACTATTAAACTAAGGGCCCGTTGGTGCACTGGTGGATTTAATAGTACCTGCCCGAGCACTCCCGTACTCGGATCTCCAACTGGCTTCGCAAAGGTTCTGTCGTTCTGGGATCCCGTCTGATCCGGTCCGGTGAATCCTTGATTGGGGTCCGCAAGATAGTCTTTCTCTCTGGGCGTAGACTTGAGCTCAAGTCTCCTTTCAGGAAGTGCAGCGTCCGCTGTGTCCCTGTCTATCACTGGCACTACATGACACGCGCTATACTATAGGCCGTCCCTACAGCACAGCAACCTGTAATGGCTTTTGGGAAAACTCCTAGGGCCTACGGGGTAGCCTATCTTATGCAGGGGTCCCTGACCCCCTGCACCCACACTACCTCCTCCCGTACTACCCGAGTACCCTCTGCCTCACTATTAACTAACTGGTCCCAGCGCCTGCAGCAACAAGCTGTGATCCACTGGATGCTTGCAGCCAACGTGCTGCACAACACTGTGCCTGCCTGTCAGACCTCACGGCACTGACAGCCGTGACCCTGACAAGACAGCACACTAACACTAAGGGCAGCGTCCCTATCTTGGGCCGTCCCTTATAATTACCCACTAACTGGTGGGGAGTTGGGGCCTACCTGGGATGTGGGTACTATCTGGGTGCAAGAGCTGCACTCGCTCCCTGCACCCTTCCTTCCCTCACAGCTCCCCAGCTCCAACTCTAGCGTGCTGCAAGCCCGCGAAAATGTATCTCTTTGCTTTTAGGAAGATCCTAAGCCCTATTGGCTCCCTGGCGTCATGGGGCTGCTCCCGAGGCTCATGGGACTTGTAGTCCCTTCCAAGAGCCTTCCCTGGTAGGCTAGGGCCTCGTGGGCTTACTCAGCGCTGTCCTGCGCATGCGTGATCTCTCGGGGGCCGTCGAGACTTCCTCAGTGTTTCCCTACTCTGCTCCTGCACTCGCACGACTCTAACTGACTCTGAGGAACCTTCTGCGCTTGCGCGACCACTGCGCATGCGCGAGCTAGGGGGCAATGGTGTCGCCCTCGCCGCCCGGCTCCGGGAGCCCGGTGACACGATCGCGGCCTTGGCAACCGGCCGCACGCGTCCCCGGCAACCCCCGAGCCGGAGCCTGACCGCCCTCACCCCTGTGATCGCCGGGCGGGGCCACCATAGAACTCGGCGGCACCCGCGATCTGACACGAGGTAAGGGGGGTGCTGACAGGCAAGGGAGACATGGCTACATCCTCCAACTGGTGAAAAACCCAATGCCCTCGCTTGGGGAACGACATTATTCGACATAATTTTACACAATGAAAAATTGCATTGAATAAACGGTACACTTAACAGGGTGACTTTAACCTCACTGAAACATGGCATATCACGCCCAATAATACCTGACGCTAGCTGAGACCATTTGTGGAGTTCTCCTAACTGATCAGGTGGGGGTACCTCACTTTTGCGTCCGTGAGCCTCCCCCAGAAAAATCTCTTGGAGAGCCCGCTCGGGGATAACAGTCACAGGGTTCTTACTATTTCCTCCCCCTGGTGGACGGAATAGTAGCATGTCTTTTAACCAGGCCTTTACCCTGTCATCCGCGGCATGGATGCGATAGACCGGTAGGCCAGGTCCTTTCCCGCGGTCCACCACCTGGTGAATGGAGCGCTCCTTTTTGGGCTTAATGGAGCGCTCCTTTTAGGGCTTAAAGGAGGCAATGTTTACTAAATCCCTTGCCACACAGTCCTTGTCCCTACATACTTGTGAATCTTCCACTGGGAAGCGAGCAATGGACAATGTCTCCTTTTCACCCTACAGGGGGTAAAGGGTAGATACCTTACCACAGCGGTGATTCACGGTGGCCAAAAGGTCCTCGGGGACGCTGTCAGTTCCCACCTCGGCTGTCTTGGGGCCTGCCCACAACACTTCTGGAACATTCCACTCACTGTCTTGAAACTCGGGAGCGTTGGATCCCAGTCCTGGGACCATTTGAGTTGGAGCGCACGGGCTCTCACTCAGATCAGGAACCTTAATTCTGGCCTTTTTCACAGTCACCTCCATCGGAGCCTGTGGGGAGTTAGGAGGTTCCTCACCACTCCGCTGGCTTGCAATGGGTTTCTCTTCATCTGGCCCCGTCTCTGGATGTCCCTCCGACACACTGGGAGTCACCACGGCTGGGAGCTTCTTCCGCGGCTCCGGCTGCACCACTGCTTGCTGCTGAGGGATATCGAGGCGCAATGGTTCCACAGCAGGGTCCGTCGCTGATACTTCAGCTTCACGTGGGTGGTCCGCCGACTGGCGCATCACCACAGCTGGTTGGCTGCTGTCTTTCTTCTTCACCTGGATGATTGGCGGTGGGTACTGGTCCACTCGCAGCACTGGACAGCTATCTTCTAAGGGAGACACCTCCGCCAGGAAGCGATGCCGAGTGGAGCCATTCGCCCTGGTGGCCAGACTTAAGGAGCTACCGTGCTCCGCGGTCACCTGGAGGCTCACACCTGACACCCCTGGGGCAGTCAACTCACCCTTGTCTTCCTTAGCAGGTACTGATCCCACGCCTGGGACCGATGGTACCTCTGTAGGCCGGACTGGCCATTGTAGGGCACACGGGCCCACAGCAGGCGAGGCAACCGACTCTTTGTCCTCTACTTCACTTGTCCTCTGTGGTTCCATCTGTGGTTCTGGCATTAGAACCGAATCTGGAACCGCGGTTAGGGCGCACGGGCCCTCTGTAGCTGAGGTAGGCTGGTTAGCCGCATCTTCCTCTGCGGGTTCCGTAGCACACAGCAGCACGGGTTTTAGGAACTGTACCCCGCAGCAGGCACACTTGGGACCCCAGGTCTGTTTGCCACCTGGGAAGTCACACTGGTTACAAACGCATCTTATACACCCCTCTTCCTCCACCACTGCCACCCGGTATTCTATTGGTAGCCTAAAGTGGTTAAAGTCCATACCACCAGACAAAGTCCTTTTGTAGGCACGGGCACACAAGAAAGGATACTTTCCCTTCTTTTGATCGCCATATTCCATACAACTGAGGGTGTGTTTCTCTGCATTCTGTACTTTCTTTAGTGGGAACAGCAGTTGCTGATTGCTGTTCACTGTGCTTGCTCCCCCTGGTGGAATTTAAAGGAGGGGCATGCTCTATCACTGAGTGGTTCGGGCTCTGCACTGAGTCACTCACATTGCAGGGGCGGAGCTCTGGTTTTCCCGCCAGTCCTGTGCAGATTTTTGCAACACAATTTAGTGCAGGCTTGCCGTCAGCAGCACGTGTGCTCTCCTGCTTTGGCGGGAGACGCCATTTTAGGTGTGACTCACTGGATGAGGGAGCCTCCATTTTGATCACAGTTCTGTTAACTACACTGCAGCTTTTTGCATAGATAAGAGTGTAGCCTCCTGGTGGGGCACCTAGGGCTGATAAAGTCAGAGGGGCATTTTCCCAGCATATTTCATGCTCCGCCCACATTAGTACGGCAGCCCAGTAACGAGGGACGCCATTCTTATGGTCTATCACCCACAATTGGTCTAGACCCAGGAGTTTCTTTAGGGCTTTCCAGATCCCACTCATCGGCACACGTGTGGAAACATTCCCTACGGCTACCACATGGCTGGGCTCCTCGTGGAGCTCTAAGGCCCATTCGCTCACTTGTTGCGGCGTGAGCGCAGACATGATGATTGTGACAGTAACTCATTTAGGATACTTAATAGGGCATCCCAGGTCTCTCTCAGCAGAGCCTCCAAATGTAACGGGTATTCCCCCCTCCCAATTGCAGATATGGTGTGGGTGCGGAGAACATACAGTGTTACCAGGTGTGATGCGTATACCTGTAGGCTCACAGGAGGGCTGAGCCTCCGCCAGTGAGAGCCTGGGGTGAATCCTCTGGAACGTTCTTGGTTTCAGCGCCTCCACCTATGTAGGATTCTATGGGAATGTAGAATGGCCCTAACATAGGAACCCACCCAGAAAACCACATTCACCAGTATTATGTATAACAGGTTTACTGAATGAACAAAGAATACTCTTACATCAGAACAATGGGTGTCCCTCTCTAGAGGCGACAATAACTACGGCGTCGCGCAGGACCCTTCCCCAACCCCAGATGATCCCACCCCGTGTCCATAGGATCCCCACCCAATGTCCTGCACTCTTGCAGAGAGAGAATATGGGTGACTGCGCAGTCACTATTAAACTAAGGGCCCGTTGGTGCACTGGTGGATTTAATAGTACCTGCCCGAGCACTCCCGTACTCGGATCTCCAACTGGCTTCGCAAAGGTTCTGTCGTTCTGGGATCCCGTCTGATCCGGTCCGGTGAATCCTTGCTTGGGGTCTGCCAGGGGCGGTCCCACCCTGAAGATAGTCTTTCTCTCTGGGCGTAGACTTGAGCCCAAGTCTCCTTTCAGGAAGTGCAGCGTCCGCTGTGTCCCTGTCTATCACTGGCACTACGTGACACGCGCTATACTATAGGCCGTCCCTACAGCACAGCAACCTGTAATGGCTTTTGGGAAAACTCCTAGGGCCTATGGGGTAGCCTATCTTATGCAGGGGTCCCTGACCCCCTGCACCCACACTACCTCCTCCCGTACTACCCGAGTCCCCTCTGCCTCACTATTAACTAACTGGTCCCAGTGGCTGCAGCAACAAGCTGTGACCCACTGGATGCTTGCAGCCAACGTGCTGCACAACACTGTGCCTGCCTGTCAGACCTCACGGCACTGACAGCCGTGACCCTGACAAGACAGCACACTGACACTAAGGGCAGCGTCCCTATCTTGGGCCGTCCCTTATAATTACCCACTAACTGGTGGGGAGTTGGGGCCTACCTGGGATGTGGGTACCTATCTGGGTGCAAGAGCTGCACTCGCTCCCTGCACCCTTCCTTCCCTCACAGCTCCCCAGCTCCAACTCTAGCGTGCTGCAAGCCCGCGAAAATGTATCTCTTTGCTTTTAGGAAGATCCTAAGCCCTATTGGCTCCCTGGCGTCATGGGGCTGCTCCCGAGGCTCATGGGACTTGTAGTCCCTTCCAAGAGCCTTGCCTGGTAGGCTAGGGCTTCGCGGGCTTACTCGGCGCTGTCCTGCGCATGCGCGATCTCTCGGGGGCCGTCGAGACTTCCTCACTGTTTCCCTACTCTGCTCCTGCACTCGCACGACTCTAACTGACTCTAAGGAACCTTCTGCGCTTGCGCGACCACTGCGCATGCGCAAGCTAGGGGGCAAT
The DNA here is from genome assembly GCF_040206685.1 of Ascaphus truei. Taxonomy (NCBI): domain Eukaryota; kingdom Metazoa; phylum Chordata; class Amphibia; order Anura; family Ascaphidae; genus Ascaphus; species Ascaphus truei. The sequence goes on along the minus strand of NC_134486.1, from coordinate 79,858,463 downwards.
GGCGGCGCCCTCGCCGCCCGGCTCTGGGAGCGCCAGGAGCCCGGTGACGCGATCGCGGCCTTGGCAACCGGCCGCGCGCGTCCCCGGCAACCCCCGAGCTGGAGCCTGACCGCCCTCACCCCTGTGATCGCCGGGCGGGGCCGCCATTGAACTCGGCGGCACCCGCGATCTGGCACGAGGTAAAGGGGGTGCTGACAGGCAGGGGAGACATGGCTACATATATATATATATATTTGCTATTGTGGTACTTATTTATTGTATACAGTCCTGGTCATAGAACTTTTCAGACATGACTCCCTGCCCTTTAGAGCTTACAATCCAATTTTGCTGCCTGAGACACAGGGAGAGATTTGAACTGGTTTCACCCATTACGTTACCACTAAACTACTTCTAAATAATTGCAGTTTATAGAAAATTAAGCACTAGACAGACTATGCACAGCCCTCTACCTTTAAAGCCAAAGTTCTTACAACAGTCTCCGAAGACATATTTCTTTGATTTTTGTTGAATTTGTATTTCCAGAGGTCTGTCCACACTGATATTCAGTGGGGTCTTTCTTTAAGGACTTGCATACACATGAATAGCAACAGGGAGTTACATTTATATTAAATATATTTATGTAAGTAGAAGCATTCCTGCAGCCAAATCGGGGGTGTAATCCTTGCAGTGCATTTTTGGCTAACTCATGTTAGCAGGTATAATTTGCACCTTATACTCATGCACTTGAAGGAACAAACTAATGAACTTTATAGCAGATGTTTTAACCCAGTGTCAAAAAAAAAAGATACAATTATTATTTGTTTTTCAATAGTCACAAGAAAATGTGTTTTCGGGTCAGGACCACGTCACCCCTTCTCCCATCTGTTCAAACAGAGCACAAAGATATAAAAATAGGTGAGAATAGTCACAGCATTTTATTTATAAGAGTGGTTATAACACAAAGCAGCAATCTTCTCAATAATTTATTTATTCCCAGGTTTGCTTTCTTACACCTGGGAAACGTCAACTTCAGGAGATATTCCCTTCCGACATAGCAGCGTTCTTGGGAACTTTCCTCAGACAGGAAATATCTAGCAAGCCAATCAACAATTGTGACCTATATCACGGTTTCTGACTCAGAAAAAACTTGGCAGCCATCTTGGCAAATTAACTGTTTTTAAACATGCCTCTATGTATCAAGGCAATTCTGGAACAAAACCAGGGCATTTTCACCTTGCACTTATGTATCAAATCAAAAATATTTCCCCATTTGCAAAAGCTTGCACCTTGGGGAGTGTCAGTAGAAGGGGTTACATGCTACGCAGATTAAAATGAGATGCATCTCACACTGCGTCTCTGTGCTCCATTCTTTTTGCCTTTTATTTGCCCCATAAAAACCTCCATATACAGTACGAAGTGGTGTAAGGGTAACATTTTCCATCAGATGTAAGAAACGTTTCTTAAATACGTAGCAATTTTGCTCCAAAGAACAAAGCAGTGTGTCTAAACACATGTTTCTCTAAGTTGATAGATATACCCCTCTAACTTTTCATCAACAGTATGGTTGGTCACCATAGCCACACACTATGAGATATACTAGTTCAGAAATAACCTATTAGGCCCCAAAAGATCGGAACCTTGGACTGTAACACTCGGATACAGCAGCTCTGGCTGCAGGCTAGATTGACTGCTGGCAGCTTTTTTCTACGGAGCTGCACAGGGTAAAATGAAGGGCCTGCTATTGCTGCATCTGTTTGCAATTAGACTCTTGGACACACCCCTGAGCTTCCTTTATAAGGTGACTGTTTCCTGCTCCCAGACCATGTGGCTCAGATGTGCTGGCAGTCTGTGCCTGTTCTTGTTTGCCGCTTTCTCTGACTTACAATATGTCCTGACCTCAGCCTGCTTTGACCTCACTCCTGTTGTCAGCTCTTCTCTGTGCTGAGGAGTCTTAGTGGTCATGACCTGTTGCATTTCTGACAATGTTCCTGTCTGCAACCTATCCCTATCTATGGAGCATCCTAATCTTTAGCTTAATAGCAAAAACTTTATTTCATATAGCACTTTTCTCTCAATGGGACTCAAAGCACTTCACAATTCCAGTGCAGAGCGCGGTACCCAGAACATAAGATTTTTACAGACACATCTTGCCTTCCCTGACCTTGGCCTGTCCCTGATCAAATGGGGATACAAGGTCGTAGCACCAACAATTCAATGAACCACCAAGCGGTATAACAAAAACGGCACTATTGCACCAATAGTAAAGTTAAAATGGAGCAATAAAATCAGCTAATCCTACGCGTTTCGTAGCTCCCGCTACTTCATCAGGGTAAAGTTTGGCAATGAATTCAGTCTGCATTAAGTATACCTCCCTCTGCCCGTATTGGACAGTGATTAATTAATCGCTCCCAATCAGAATCATAATAGGAAGGGGGTGGAAAAGAGGAGGGGTAACCCAAGCAGATCAACAATTCACTGGCAAAAGCACATAAAAACACATTTTTTATTATTAACTTATAAAATTGAAATAGGAAATTCAAATAGGAACCTAAATAAAAAGAAAACAATATTAATAACAAAATCTTAATTGATAAAATGGCAGACAAATTTACACATTAAATAATGTATAAAAAATGGTGATAGATTGCCAAAGTTGAGATCAAACTAGAGAGAGAGAGAGAGAGAAACTCCTAATAAATCAATACAAAGCCCAGACATCTATGTCTTCATTGTGACAGGCTATTAATAATACACCACCAAAGATATAACTGGGTTGAACCGGATGAGGCTTAGATATGATAAAATATAATTTATTCCTTGAAAAAGGTGAACACACGAGATATACAAGTAACAGACAAAATATGGACACTTACTTAAAGGTTAGGACAAGAAAGCCATCAGGATACAGGATGGGCCATTTGTTCCATAATTCAGTTGACATCACAGCAATACATGCAGATCATGAAGACACATGAAGGACACATGAAGACATGAAGACAATTGAGTAAGGGGTGTCTCTGGCTTATATACCATTTCCACCCTTCTCTTACACTCAAGGCGCCGAGCTGTCTAGCAAAAATCTCTTTGAAGCAGATTAGCCCCCCCACGAGAAAAGAAAGACAAGGGATTGGGCCTAACTCAAAATACACCTCAGGGCTCAAAGAAAAAAAGAGCATTATCAGACGAGGGACAAGAGGGGGAACCAGAATTCAAAATAAAAGAGCTGGGGCAAGAAGGATCTCCCCAATAAAGAAAGGAATTTTTAATCTTTCATCTATTATTTTAACCAATGCAAATAAATGTCTTGGGAAGGGGTTTAACATTCGCTAGATCCTGTGGCCCCAACTCTTTTCCATTATTTAAGGACCTTCACAAATTCACAAGAAATCAGACTTTAAAAAGGCATTTTTTGAAGTGTGAAAAGGATTCTACTTCTGATGTTTCTGATGTTATTCCACTAGATGTTGTTGCAAATAATGATATATCATCTGTTTTAAGTACGAATACGGAGATTGTTCCTGTCATTAAACATACACCGTTTAAACCACAATCTAAGTTTTACCCAGCCAACTCTAAGTGCCATCACATTGACACTTTCTTCAATATGGTTTGTAATGAGTTTACAACACTGTCACGTGACTTTAAGTTTGGAAAGATTAAACAGAATCGTACTGAAAGGGAAAATTGTGCCCTGAAAATGTTAAAAGAGAATGATAACCTTATAATAAGACAAGCGGATAAGGGAGGAGGTGTCGTGCTACAGAATCGGTTAGATTATGAAAATTAGGCACATAGATTACTTCAGGACACCTCCTTCTATGTTAAATTACAAAAAGATCCGACCCAAGATTTTTTGAGACAATTAAAGGTATTACTAGATGACGCATTTTCTAAATCTGTGATTACGAGTAATGAGTTTAATTTTCTTTATTCAGACTCTCCCACCATTCCAGTTTTTTATCACTTACCAAAAATGCATAAATCTGTTGTAAATCCCCCCGGTAGACCAATTGTATCGGGAATTCAATCACTCACCGCTAATCTGTCACAACTAATTGATTACTATCTCCAACCCTATGTATTAAATATCCCTTCATACCTAAAAGATTCCACTGCGGTTCTTACTCTGTTTAGTGACTTCAAATGGAAGAGCACTTTCAGATGGATTACCTGTGACATTCAAGCATTATATACGCATATCCCTCATAGGAAAGGCATTGAAATTATTTCAAGTGTCCTTTCAAAAGATCCACATTTGCACCATCTCAATGGGTTGTTCATCACTGACTCAATTCAGTTCATACTTAAACACAACTATTTCTTGTTCCTCTCCGACTTCTACATACAGGTTTGCGGAACAGCAATGGGCACACGGTTTGCTCCTAGTTTCGCAAACTTGTATGTGGGAGATTGGGAGGACAATGTAATTTGGACTAATAATCCATTTTCAGAGAAGGTTATTATATGGCGTCGGTATATAGACGACATAATTTGTGTTTGGGACGGAGATCTTGAATCCACGGAATTATTTTTAACACACTTGAACCAAAATGAATATAACCTCAAATTTACTTGTGTTACTGATACAACAACAGTCGAATTCTTGGATCTTAAACTTACGATTTCTGACAATAACATGGTCAATACCGAAACACATTTTAAGAAAGTAGATATGAATAACCTTTTAATGGCGAATAGTAGTCACAAAGCCTCCTGGATACGTAATATACCAGGGGGACAATTCACAAGACTGAGGAGAAATTGTAATAACATTGATGTCTTTGATCAACAAGCAGGGATACTCATGAATAAGTTCATTGAGAGGGGTTACTCAACAAACATCTTAGAAAAAGAACTTCTAAGAGTTAGGAATATGAATCACGATTCCATGCTGTTACCTAAAAAGAGGAAAGAAACCAATATGAATAGTGAGATTAGTGTACCTTTTATCACAAACTATAACGTAGCTCAGAAAGATATTGAATGCATTATTGTTAAATACTGGGGTATTCTGTGCAATGATGTGGTACTGGGCCCACATCTTGTGAAATCACCCAAATTTATCAATAGAAGGGCTAGAAATTTCAAAAATATCTTGGTCCTCAGTGACATCGGCAGGAGTGTTAGTAATACAATTCCCAGTAATTGGTTAAGTGCTAAACCTAGCGGTAACCATATTTGTGGGAAGTGTTCTATTTGTAAATATATGCATCCAGATAGAAAACAAATAATTTCGAAAAGCAACAATGAAACCTTTTCAGTAGAAGATTTTATACTCTGTACGTCAATGTTTGTGGTTTAAGTAATAGAATGTGGATGCGGTCTACAATATGTAGGCAGGACTAAGCGCTGCCTAAAAATCCGCATCCGGGAACACATCAGAAACATTAGAAGTGGATATGAGAAACATAGTGTTTCTAGACACTTTTTGTTACATCGTAGGAAGGATCCTTCAGGTCTGAGATTTAGGGGTATTCAACATATATCTTGTGAAAGGAGGAAAGGTGATAGAGTTAAGAAACTCTCCACTCAAGAAACGTTTTGGATATTTAAGCTAAATACAATGTCCCCTAAGGGATTAAATGAAGACATAGATGTCTGGGCTTTGTATTGATTTATTAGGAGTTTGTCTCTCTCTCTAGTTTGATCTCAACTTTGGCAATCTATCACCATTTTTTATACATTATTTAATGTGTAAATTTGTCTGCCATTTTATCAATTAAGATTTTGTTATTAATATTTTTTTCTTTTTATTTTAGGTTCCAATTTGAATTTCCTATTTGAATTTTATATGTTAATAATAAAAAATGTGTTTTTATGTGCTTTTGCCAGTGAATTGTTGATCTGCTTGGGTTACCCCTCCTCTTTTCCACCCCCTTCCTATTATGATTCTGATTGGGAGCTATTAATTAATCACTGTCCAATACGGGCAGAGGGAGGTATACTTAATGCAGACTGAATTCAATGCCAAACTTTACCCTGATGAAGTAGCAGGAGCTACGAAACGCGTAGGATTAACTGATTTTATTGCTCTATTTTAACTTTACTATTGGTGCAATAGTGCCGTTTTTGTTATACCGCTTGGTGGTTCATTGAATTGTTGGTGCTATGACCTTGTATCCCCATTTGATCGGGTGCATTGGGACTCTAATACACACTGGACTCATCACACGTTCAACGTGTACCATGAGGGAACTTACGCATGTTGCCGTGACGTCATCTAGACGCGACCCGGAAGTGCAACGGGAACACGCTTGCCGATACCGCTGCGAGGAATGCACCTCCGTGAGAGACAGCCCCATCGGATCGAGCCGTTTCTCCCCAGGATCGCGTACCGAGGACACGTTACAGACCTCAGGAATCTCCGTTACTGTGCTATCCAGAGCCGCTTATCGCCTGTTGCTGAGTGGTAACCCATTGTGCTTTTAGCACTCAATGCGCTTGTTCTATCTACACTGGCGACACACTTTATTCGAGCTTGGCTAGTCCCACGAATTCGGGTATACCCGGGTGTATTGAGGTTTGTGACTGTTTTCTGCCCGAGTGCATTGAGTTATTTTCCAAGCAGGGATTGAAGCATTTTATTCCCGCTGGCTGCAATACTGCACAGTATATATATATATACTGCATTACAATTCATGAATTTATGCCATCTGGTAGACACGCGAAGCATTGCAGCCTATTAAATCCTAATCATTATCATTTAACAGATAAGCCGCCCATCAGCCAGACATGAACCCAGGCTGGGAAGGCAAATGCAACGGGGCTTGCCAGAGGTGAGGAGTGGCGCATTCCAGGTATCTGCCAGGTACATACCGGGTATTTGCTCGAATAAAGTGTGTCGGTGCAGTACCTAATGTACGCCTAATACTTACCCTTATTTATGGAATAATAATTTTTGATATACTTCACTATGCAGTTTGCGCTGTTTTCTTGTATATTTCCTGACTCAGATGCTCTATGCAGCCTGAACATAGCTGGTCTTGACCATCCCTGCTTATCGCCTGCCCTGAGCTGTCGGTTCATCTTGACGTTGTCCTTCCCTCAGGTTCCGGAACGGTTTGCCCACTTCCAACAATCCTGCATGTCGTCTGCCCAGATCTATGATGCACAGCTCAACTTGCTTCTTCTATGCTCCAGGTCCAGTCATCCTGTCCTGTCAGCGCCTGCCATTGGAATCCTAACTTCTACTTTGATTCAGTGCACACACTGTTCTGGTGATTAACACTCACTCAGGACCTGGCTCCTGATAGTACGAAAGGCAGGGATGCCAAGAGCAGGAGCAAGATAGGCAATGCATAACAAAGCCATAAAAAAAGGCTGGTTCACAGTACAGTAGAAGCAGACAGAAGTGTAGTCAAACATGGGTCAAGACAGGCAGCTGACGGGAACTATATTTAGGCAAGCTAGGGTCAGGGTGAGCTGCAGACAGGAACGTATTCAAGGCAAGCAGAGGTCAGGGCATGCTGCTGTTCAGAACTGCAGGCAAGACAAGATCAGGAACACCCTGACAGCAACGGTCACCTTTTAACAAAAGCTTGTGTGTGTCCAAGAGTCTAATTAGAAGCAGATGCAGCAACAGCAGTCAGTTCAGTTGATCATGGAGAGTTCAGGACACAGATGACTGCAGCCGATCTAGCCGGCAGCCAGAGCTGCTGTGTCCGATTGTTGCAGTCCAGGGTTCAGATCTTTTGGGGTTTCACATCATTAAAAGGGAGAAGGGGAGCAATGGAGACATTTCACCAGCACTATATTCTAGAACTTGTATATGTTGAATCACACCAGATCTGTGATCCTATCGAAATGCCACTCTGTCTGGACTATAGAACCTCCTCAGACATCAACCACACACACTGAAGACAATGGGGGTGATATTTACTAAGTAGTCTTCTGCCATAATACACCTTCCAGCACTGGAAGACATTCAAATCAATAAGGTGTTGTGTGGCCTAAAACTACTTTGTAAATATGGGTCCACGGCTGGGATTCACTAAGCCGCAATGCAGGGTATCACACTCCGATCCAGCATTAACTCCCATTAACTTCAATGGCAGTTAACACCGGATCAGGTTGAAATATCCCACATTGCGGCTTAGTGAACCCCGACCTAAGTCTCAAGCAGCATGGAAAAAATATCGATAGGATGTTAGAGTAAAGATCAATCGATTTACTGGAAGATGACAACCGATGTTCATTATTAGGCAATTCTAAGAAAATTAGAATGCCAGAGACAATGTGTACATACATATTTCCTCCAAACAGAAAACTATTACATTATTTCACAAAATAGTGTATAGGAAGGAAAATGCATGCAATTTGTACAGAAAGAAAATCTCTGTGTGGCTGTCATTTAAAAACCGTTCTGATATAATCCATCTGACTCATAATTTGAGATTATTTCATTATTTATAGGTAAAACAGTGAGTTAATTTGATTATAGGACATGAACTGATTGCCCTGTAATATAATATAGCCTGTACATGAAACCTCACAAATTACTCAAAACATTCCTGTTTGAAAAGATGTAGGGTGTGAGATTTAGTTTAGTCTGGAATTCATTCTAAAGTGCATCTTATCTTTTGTGTGAAAAATAAGAGAGTACAGTAAAAAAAAGAAATCTTGGATTTACCAACTCTTTTTATGCATTCCATATTCAAACTTTCTAAACACAAGATATACTAACTTTGCATATCAAACACTAGATTTCTTGGGACGCACCACAACTCATAGTTAATTAACAGCCATAAACCATGAAGCATGTCAAGTGAGAAGAAAGAAAAATGGATCACACCCAAAATAATGAAACTTAGATTGTTTGCATTTCTGCTATTACTAATGTTTAAAGATCTGTAATATTTATTATCTCCAATGTCTCCTACATAGCTAGATCAAAAGTGATGCAAAAATGTGTTTGTTTTTTTCCTTTAGTAAATCAAGTGTTAATTTGCTCATTTTAATTGAGGAATAAATAGGGCACATCCACCATGTTCTTGTGCATTTAGTGGGAGAGTGCACATCGATACGACTTGTTTTTCTATTGGGAGTACTACCAGTGTCGTCTTAACGCATGGGCACGCTGGGCAGTTGCTCGGGGGCCCCACGAGCATAAGTGCCCCTTGCAAATCTAAAACACTGATTTTGTTGGAGGTACCAATAAATATATGTTTATTTTATGGATAATTTACATTTTTAGTCCTGTGAGTGGTTGTGTAGGCAGGGCCCAGTGCACTGCTTTGCCCGGGGGCTAATAATGCTGTTAAGACGCCCTGAGTACTATATGTACATAATAGATCACTCAAATTGTCTAGTTACATTGGCAAACATGGGGGTTGTGAAGGTGGCTTGGTGGTCATTGGGTGGCAGTGGTGCCAGCAGGAAAAGGCTATTAAAGAAAAAAAGACTAGTAACTGATCATTCAAAAATGGCAGCAGTTGTACGTGACATCAGGCTGCCACTTTGTAGTATAAAAACAAATAACAGATTTTAACAAAATTGTGAAAGAAAAAAAATGATTTTCCTCCAAGTGAGGACACACAGGTCACCACAACCAGGGTACAACAGGTCGTAAGAAAAGAATTACAAGTTACTGGCACCACTCAAAGTGGCTTAGAGAGAGTATCTATCAATACCAAGCTTAGCACACGTGCTATTGCTTATTGCTAGTGTGAGTCAGAGGAAAGATGACTGCTGAGTAGAAGTATTTTTCTGAATGTTGATAGGCCTCAACTTCTGGGTGTGTAAGGGCACCAGCAGATCCTGTGGATGCATATGTTCTAGCACCAGGGTGGGCAAAATGGGGGGTGCAGATTTTTAGGGGGGGACGCTGCACAGAGGCCCCGTGCTCTTCCCCAAGGCATTCTGGGGATCGCGTGAGGCCTCTGCAAGGTTTCCTACCTCGTCTTCGGCGACGAGTCGAGATGGTCACATGACATCACGTTGCCATGGCAACATGCCGTCAACGTGACATCACAGCGTTTATTTGACGCCAAAGACAAGGAAGGAGGGGGGCACGAGCAGGTAAGAAGAGTAGGCAGGGATGTACAGGGGGAAAGGTTTGCACACCCTTGCTCTAGCTTAGCAGCATCTAGGTCTAGTCAGAACAGCTCTGACCTTGTTTCTTTAAGTATTCCAAAAGAAAAATAATTAAGTCAGAGGGTGAGGATTAAGGTGTAGTTATCGGTTTGTGCCGTGCCATTGTGAGGTGGGAAAAAGTGAGGCCTCATCTGGGTACCTCAGTATCTATAAGACACAAATGGTAAAGCTGGGCATAAGCAATAGTACAGTTGGAAAGGCTTAATTGATGGCACTAGTCCATCAGGTGACTGGGAGGGTTTTGGTGGTCATAATCATAATGTACGTGGTAATTATAGTGATGAGGAAAAGGTTGTACAGTCCTCTCCACCATGATGAGCTACTACTAGCAGTGGGCAGAATAGGCATGGGGGAAGGGGCCTCCTGTTCTAAGTATAGAATAGTCAAGTGGCCAAAATGTTTGCAGTTGATATGCAGCCCTTTAGTTTTGTAGAGGGTAGGGACTTTAGGGAGCTACTTAAATCTGCTGGAAAATACCCAGTAGGACCTATTTTTACAATAAGGCTGTGCCATACCTGCAGCAGCAAAAATGTTCACAATGTTCAGCGCTCCTCGTGATAAGGAAAGATGTGAGAAAAAGAAAAAAAAAATATAGCGAAGTACGTTCACAGTATATCATTAGCACATAATGATGGTAAGATATGCACTTACATTCAAGTGCCTATACCAGGCATGTAAAGGTATCTTTTGATGTAATTTCACCTCCATGTGGTAATAAAGGGTTTCAAGAGGGACTTCTTTTAAAAGCTCCAGCTTTATACAAATTCAGGTGTAAGTTGACACATAACAGTGTAAAATAGAAAAGGGACAGACCAGTTAATGTGCGTTACTCCGGTTTTCGCGACATCCACCACGATCCTTCCGGCGTTCTACGTCACTTCCGATTTTTGGTGTTGCCCTGTAACTGGTCCTCTCGGCAACCCTACGCGTTTCAAAGGCGGTCCTTCTTCGTCAGGGGTAAGTATGGTACATCCTGGTGTTCCTTTCTTTTATACTCCTCTCCCGCAATGTTATATGAAATACTTTAATTATAACTGATTCTCAGTGAGGGGAGATAGGAGAGGCATCCTGGTCTCCTACCTCCCCTCACTGAGAATCAGTTATAACTGAACTGGTCTGTCCCTTTTCTATTTTACACTGTTATGTGTCAACTTACACCTGAATTTGTATAAAGCTGGAGCTTTTAAAAGAAGTCCCTCTTGAAATCCTTTATTACCACACGTAGGTGAAATTACATCAAAAGATACATTCAAGTGCCTATACCAGGCATGTAAAGGTAAGTGCATATCTTACCATCATTATGTGCTTATGATATTCTGTGAACGTACTTCACTATATTGTTTTTTTCTTTTTCTCACATCTTTCCTTATCACGAGGAGCGCTGAACATTGTGAACATTTTTGCTGCTGCTGGGAATTGGGAACAATTCAACTGTTCAAGCTGCACCACATCAAATCATCTCTAAAAGTTTGGACTTTCTATTTGTGTTAAAGCGCTTCCTATCTTTGCTATATGTTCCATACATGCACCAAGAGTTTGTTGAAGTAGTTGACCGGGCTCTTAATAGTTTACACAGTAAAACGGTGCACCTCACACCAGACATGTGAGCATGGTGAAGTGGACTACGTGACTGTTACTACCTATTGGGTGTGCTTTCATACCTCTTGGCAAAGAGCACATTGTGTTGGAGGTGGCAGTACTGATGCTAAGAGTAAGGGCGTTAGCAGCACATATTATAGGAGGCATGCTGCCCTACATATGCAGGGTTTTGATCAGAAGACTCACAAAGCACTTAATATTCTTTTGAAATTACAGGGAGTTATTGCACATTGGCTTTCTCCAAGGAGCCTGGAGCTTGGGATACTGGCAAGAGATAATGGAACCAAACTGGTGGCAGAAATAAATCAGGGGAGTCTGATTCACATTCCCCACTTTGCATGTGTATTTAACATAGCTAACTGTTTATTAGAGCAGTGTGAGGATGCGCAGAAAATAATATCAGCGTGTACAAAAATCTGTGACCCCTTTAGCCACTACTACACAACTCATAAGGCCGTCTGTAACCCACAGCACTGTACCATGTCACCCCACAAGCTCTAAAAAGAGGTATACACTCGGTGGAACTCAATCCTGTACATGCTAGAGCAACTCCATAAGCAGCTGAAAGCAGTGAATGATTACATCAAGGGAAAACTCAAGGCTTATAAAGGAGGCGCTCTTGTTGCCCAACCAGCATTCGCCTGCAACTCTACATAGTCTAGCTGCATTTGACCAACTGTCTTTTTGTAAGTGCATTACTTCTATTTCTATTTTGCATAAAATTGTATTCCACTATTTTTGCTTCCTTTCCTCCCCTCCCCCCCCCCCCCCCATACATTTGGATTCACTTGCACCCAACCTTCTTGGATCAAGGACCATCTTACCTGGAATTCTACTCATCATTTGACTGGAGATCTTATTTTTTCACATTGCTATAATCACTTTTGTCAGTTTGTGATTGTTTACACTACATTTTTGTGTTTTTCATTAGACACCCTCAGGTGGTCTTGCGCTATGTTATCTTTACTGCATAGCGGCAGGAAATAACAGAACCAAGAAGGTGGAAACGTTACATGAGGGCAACCTGATTTGTTCCGTGCTTTGCCTATGTACATTATTGTTAACGTTTTTTTTAACAGCAGTGTGAAGAACTGCAGGAAATATCTAGAAAATTCTGTTCCCACTTTAGCTGGTCCTATACAGCTTGTAATGCCCACTATCGCCTCTAGCAGTGTTACATGCCACATCACAAGCAGAACTACCCATTCAACATTCTACATGCTAGTGCAGTGAATGACTACATAATAACATGATGGCAGGGAGAACCCCAAGCTTATACATGTACAGAACAGTGCTTTGTGTGACTGCTGCCATTGGAGCACAGTCTAGAAATAGTGTCTGCATTCACCACTGCCAGTTGCCAACTTGCTTCATTTAGATTATATTTTGTTTGTACTATTTTGTGGGTGCTCAAAACAAGCTATCACAAATACAGAATTGCCAGCCTCATAACATTCAAGTTGGTAGTGTGCTCAACTTCTTGTCTGATAAAAGGGTAGGAGAGAGGGCCAAAGGAAATACAGTACTCCTCTGGTTTTATTTTTTTCCTTGTGAAAAACAGTGTGTGTGTGCCAACAGCAGGTGAGTAAGAAGTGAATGCCAAAGACATTACAATGTAAGCAGCGGCTGCTGAGAGGACTCTTCCCGGGAAGAGTATTTTTCTGAATATAGCAAGGCCTCAACCTCTTGGTATACAAGGGTACCAGCAGAATGTTTTGTGAAGAGAGAAAAGTGTCAGGTTCAAAATCAGACATTAAATCAGCAAAACATGCAAAGATGAAAGCTGAACTGCCTCTAGCTCTTATACTACTACAGGACTCTCATCAGAGGAGTCCTAGGTAGGGCTTGTAGGAGTAGATAGGAAAGGGATTGTTTGGGAACAGGGGAAAGATGTAGCCATGGCTGGCTGCTAGATGAGTTCTACATCAAGTTCCAGTTGCTTTCCTTTGCCTCCCCCATGAGACAGAGCTTTCGGATTTCTTGTCCACACCTTATGGACAGGGCACTTGAGGGAGGATTACATAAATCATTGCACACAAATGCCTGGCAAGTTATGGAGTAGATGAAGGGCAGCAGGTACCAGGCCTCAGCCATGGCCTAGCTCAGCATGGCTTTGCTCTACATCAGGGACCTCAGTATAGTATGATGCTAGTTTTTTCAATTTGCCTACCAAGAGGACAGAATCTTAAAAAATAATTTGAACACACTTTGTGGACCATATTCTGAGGCCGCTTGAAAGCGGAATGAATGAATAATTGCACACTATGTGTGAGCCCTGGCAAATTGGAGTAAACGGATAGAAAGCATATTTAGTGGCACAGGACACCCACCCACTCAGCCACCTACTCAATCTTGATCTGACGCCACTGTCTTTGGAGTGGTGGTAAGTGTGGGGGTAAGAGAAAGAGGTTCTATGGGTGTGTAAATCGGTCCAAGGGAAGCACCAAATACTTCCCACAGGACGACTCCTAGGAGCAGAACTCCTAGAATGTAGTGCATCTGGGGGAAGTTGTAAGTGACCACCTCCGGTGGGAGGGTGGTTGCTCTCCTACGATGACACAGAACTTCTGGAGGAAGATGCGGACAATGAATTGCTGATGACGCCTCTTCCAGACATGACGTTGATTGCACTGCAGATTGTGTTGCAGTGCACTCATCATCAGGCAGCACCTGCCCCTGCCCCTTTGCACTGTTGTATCCCATAAAACACAGTAGACCACCGGAGTCACTCACTGTGCCATGGTGGCAAGTCAAATAATTCCCACACTAAGGTGGAGATTGCTGTGGGTACACGGCCTTGCCTCTATGATTTCTGTTGGGTTAAGTAGGATGGAATTTAATGACGTAGAAAGGAAGTCAAGGGCAGGCAATGAATGTTGCAATGAGAGCAATAACAAACTTATCAGTGAGAGTTAAAGTTGGGTATCAACTTACAGGGTGAAATCACTATAGATTCGTTGTAGCAAAAGCATATGCCATATATGTTGGGTAGCAGAGGAGCAAGATGGGCACATGTGGGAGACAAATAACAGTTGCAGATAATCCGTAGAGTATATATAATACCTCTATGTCAGGCATCAACCTCGGACTGTCTTCCCCGTGTCTCTTATCTTTGCGGTGAGGGGTTTCTCTTACCCCATATACGACACAGTCTCCGGTTCAACTAGCCAGCCTGCAGCGTTCAGTCATGCAGCAGAAATGAGATGCAGCGAATCAGTGAAGCCTCTGCACGTCGCTCCAATCCAGAGTAATGAAACAAGAGCACAGAAGATTGGTAGGACAGCGGGCACGCAAAAAACCTTTGAAAACTCACTGGGGTAATAAAAAAAAGAAAAGAAAAAAGTTTATCAATTACATTCTAAAAAACACAAAAACAGACTAGGACAGAGCAAAAAAACAAACAGAAAAAATGTGTTCTGTCCTAGTCCGTTGTGTTTTTTAGAATGTAATTAAGAAACTTTTTTTTATTTTTCATTACCCCGGTGAGATTTCAAAGTTTTTTGCGGGTCCGCTGCCCTACCAATCTTCTGTGCTCTTGTTGGAATACAATGATGTCTCCGAGAGGAACCACTGCCCTCCTCAACCTCACCCTCCGCTGAAAAGCTCCTAACTCGGCTCACTAGAAGAGCCGCAATCACTACCAATGTCACCCTTACCTGCTGTAGCAACAATTGTTGCACACGACCCAGTCAGACTTCCTGCACTCACGTCGTTAGAAGAACTCGGAATTGCTGCCCTACCAATTTCTTCCTCCTAAGCCCCCAGCACATCACCACCACCTGCTGATGGTTCCTCAGCCAAAGCTATATCAGAAAGAAGAACAGAAGCACGGGTGCTGCTAGGTGTAGCAGGCAGGTGGTTCAGCTGGTACTAGAGACAGTGACAATGATTGCAAATCGGTTATGGGGTTCCACAACAGGCTAGAACTGGGCCCTGTTCTACGATCCATCTTGACCATAATACATGCTGCTATGTTTCCTACTCTCACCTGTCTAAACACGTGCTTGAGTAGTGGAAGCATCACTCACCGACACTACGAGACAGAATTCTCGCTGTAGAGGAGACTGATTCTGCCTAAAGTGGCCCTAGTAAAATCTTTCTCCAATGTAATAACAACAAGCTGCTGGGGCAAGCAACGGGGTGCAATCGCATTACTACTGCTACATCTACTGTAGCCTACGCTGTTGTCCCCACCAACGGCGCCTCTGCAGCTGGAAAATCCCATTTTACAGGAGGGTCAGAACACCCTGTCTCTTCCCCTTCCCCCCCTCCCCCCAAATGGAATCAAATAAAAAAAATACTCAGTTCATTCCTGCTTCTACACCCAAACACAATAAAAAATGTAATTAAGTAATAGGGCTAATAAAAGCAAAGTAGCAAATTTGAGATTTCACTAGTACTTAGCATTAAAAGGTTCAATCAAGGTTTGCTGTTTTTTTCCGTACTGTTTGGAAAGTTAAAGTGAAACAGCGGTAAAGCGAATCTTGGATAGTTCACACATCACTTAAGTAATGTGACAGTACACAGGACCGCCAACAAGTGTCCCAGGCCTAGTGGCTGTGTCGGCGCTGGAAGTTGGGCCCGGCGACTCATGCGTCCAGCTGTCAGGCCTCTGGTTGCCGGCTCTCCCCAGCTGCTGCCTGCCTCTACCCATGCCAGGCCTCTCTCCTGCCGGTGTGCACCCAGAAGTCAGGCCCAGCTTCTGGCGTGCACCGGCGGTAGAGAGGCAGCAGGAGCAGAAGGTGGTGGTTAGAGCCGGAGCCCTGCGACGGCGGCAACCAGAAGCAAGGGGTAATTGTATTTGGGGGTGGTGATAATTGTAAGTTGGGGAGGTAGTATTGGTAATTGTATCTGGGAGGGTGTAGTGGTGTCAATCTGGGGGGGGGGAGTTTTGTATTGGGATGGGGTATTGTGAATTTAGGGGGGGGTTGCGGGCAGTGTGGGAGGGGGGAAGAAGGATTGTGTGGCCAGGAGAGGAAATGAGTGTGAGGAGAGGGGAATAGAGGGGGTGGGATTGAGAGAGAAGGGGTAATTGAGTGAGTGGATGGGGGGGGAGATATAAGGAGTGGAAGAGGGGGGAGAGTAAGAGACAGAGGGGGGAGAGAAATACAAGTGTGAAAGGGGAGGACTTGCAAGGCCACTAACACGAGTAGGGAGCATGGCACCAACACGGGGGGAGAAGCTGTAGGCCTGGGCCCTAAAAAATCTGTCGGCGGTCTTGCACGTACATAGCCGATTTGAGCTTATTTGGGCAATAAGGAACAATGTACCCAACTTTCACTGTAGGTCAATTTTCCCCCAATATCCAGACGTAAAATAAAAGCTGCAATATATGCATAATTATTTATTACTAAACCTGTACAGCAGCAACCAACATATTTAGTAAGAAATAATTACCCTGTAAATGTTTTTTTTTTTTTTCCACTAGAACTTAGCATTAAAAGGTTCAATCAAGTTTTGCTGTTTTTTTCAATACTGTTTGGAAAGTTAAAGTGAAACAGCGGTGAAGCTAATCTTGGCTAGTTCACACATCACTAATGTAATGTGACAGTACACGTACACAGGTCCGCCAACATGGGGGGGGGGGGGGGGGCAATGGCAATATATAGTTAAAATCAAGGACAGAACATAGAACACAGACAGAGCCCAATGCTACTTCCAATCACACAGATACACAGTAAAGTGTGTATATATATATATATATATATATATATATATATATATATATATATATATATATATATATATATATATATATATATTGTATATATAAATTAAAAACATATGGAATATTCTTGGAAACTTGTTTTAAAAAGGAGTTTTGAATGTGTTTGAATATACATGAAGATTACAGGCAACTAAAAAAAAAAGGAATGATGTCAGGGACGGGAGGATTCTCTGGTTCCGATTCTGTATTAAAAGGAGCATCCATAAAATATTCTACAATGTGTTTTTTTTAATGAATCAGATACAGACACACACACACACACACACACACACACACAGACAGACACACACACACACAACGAGCATCCTTTGATTTCTATAGCAGGCTTTAGCTCACCTCCCCACCAAATCTCTGCAACACTGATCATTTGTTGCTAATATTCCCCGCAGTTTGACCTTCAACACATACTTCAGTCTGACTTTTTCAGACTCGAAAACTGGATTTCCCAAAACAAACTGTTTTTAAACACTGACAAGACTGTAACAATGGTGTTTGGGACCAAGCCTAAATTTTTAAAGCTTCCAGCGACTGAGCTCCAGATTAGAACTAACACTAACACCACCCTAACTCCTGTTACTAGTTTTAATTACCTGGGCATATGGTTTGACTCCCACTTAGCATTCGGGATGCACATTGATACCCTGACAACCAAGACCTATGCCAAACTAGGGGTACTTTACAGGAACAAATCCTCCCTAAGTCTCCTGGTCAGAAAACGTATCGCACAGCAGATGCTAATGCCAATTATTGACTATGGAGACATAGTATATGGCTCAGAACCTCAAACCCACCTTAGCAAACTTGACACCCTCTACAATTCAATTTGTCGTTTTGTTCTCCAATGCAACTATAAACACACATCACTGCGAAATGCTCAAAGAACTAGATTGGTCATCACTCGAGTCTAGGCGCAAAGTTCACCTTTCCTGTCTTGCCTTCAAATTCTTTATGGGCAAGCTACCCAGCTACCTGAACAAGCTCCTCACCCCTACCACATGCAGCACCTATCACCTGAGATCAGACTCCATAAGACTGTTCATGGTCCCAAGGCTCAACAAAGTATCCGGCCGCTCCTCCTCTTACCGTGCACCCCATAACTTGAACAACCTACCAGAGACTCTTACATCCACCACCAGTCTAAGTTCTTTCAAATCTAAGGCTGCGGTCCCAGTAACAGCCTGTGCGCACGGCGCGGCGTGCACTGTGCGTGTAAGCACCGCCTCTCAATGGGGCTGGGCCCAGTACGCACCGTCATGCAGAAGGTGCAGCCGCGCCGTGCTGCAGGGTTTTTCCCAACTCAATCAAATTGAGTTTACTCCTAGCGACGGAGGCGTGGCCACGCCCCCACCGGCGGTTCACCCAATGAGGGCGAACCAGCCGCGTGACGTAATGGCCACACCCCCGCAAATCCCCGACCACGCCCCCTCCCGTCGCAAGATTCTCCTCTTCCTCACAGACCGCAGATCGCGGTTAGCGCTGTGCACGCGCCCCCCCCCCCCCGCCGGGCGCGCGTGTCACAGACATTACTGGGACCGCAGCCTAAGGCTGTCACACATTTTAATCTGGTCTGTAACTGTTTATTACGCCCATAATATAAATGATCTTTAACTGTGCATGCAATGTCTTGTATATAATGTATACCATGCTCATTATGTAACTGTATTTGTAAACATGTATTATTTGTCTTAACTCTGTGCCCAGGACATACTTGAAAACAAGAGGTAACTCTCAATGTATTACTGCCTGGTAAAATATTTTATAAATAAATAAATACAAACTGTAATAGATAATGCTCCCTTTGTAATAAGGATACATTATAGCTGCCGAGTTACTGACTGAAGAGTTGATTGCAACTGAAATGCAGCCATTTAGTGAACCCTGGGAAGCAAGATCTTTGCTGATAGATCACAGGAGAATTAATAATTCGGCAGCATAGGTAATACGTTTTCAATAAAAGGTTATCAAAGGCTGCATATATATATAAAAAAAAAAAACTACCGTACCATAACAGTGAAAATAGGGAAAACTCATATCGGTGCTAGGGACATCAACAAACTGCATCAATAGAACATACCGAAGTGGAAGTGTGTCCTATACTGCTGCGTATGTGACCATTTTGTGGGTGAATGTTACCTGTTAACCACTGTATTTTAACTTTAACACCTTAAAGCGGCAATCCATGCCTTTTTTTTACTCATTGGTTTGAAGCAGGTCTCCAGAGTTGAACACTCTTAATTTCAGCTCCAGGGATCCCCCGATTCCGGAAATACTTCCCCCTACTCTGCTCGCAGGGTTCACATTATGGCGGTGGCCGAGGGCCAATAGGAAGCTGTGATGTCATCTGGTTCGGCTTCCTATTGGCCCATATGACACAGGAGCTATCAACTTTAAACCCCAGCTGCAGCGGCTACTGGCATCCCCTACGGAGGCATGTATCTCCGGAAGCAGGGAGTCCCCAGAGCTGAAATGAATGGGGTTCAGCTCCAGAGACCCCCTGCTTCAAACCAATGTTAAAAGATGGAAAAAAAAAATATGGATATTTATTTTGTTCATAAAAGGTTTTACCAGGAAGTAATACTTTGAGAGATCTCTCGTTTTCAAGTATGTCCGGAGAATGGCATGAATTGCTCCAATACACGAAGCCTGCAAACCCACTGCTTTGTTGAGTTGCCCAGCACTTGAGTTAAATAGAAAGTATAACGTATTAAGGGGGGGGGAAATGAATTTCATGTTTAAATATATATATTTAAAAAAATGTTTTAATTTGTCAGTAAAACAAAAACCATCCCTGACGCATTTGACACAAAATAATTTCTTTTGACTAGACTGTTTGCTAGAAGGTTATAAAACAAATGAACAGATCTTTAGAAATGTCTAATCACAAAAAGTTAACTCTTCTTTGTCTTGGATTTGCACTTCAGTTTGGCGGCGGAACCTTCTTCAGAAGTGGGATCACACAGCGCATGTTTTATAAACCTCCGTGCAGCTCCTCTGTCAAGCCTGGCTGCTTTCTTACGGTCTGTAATTTCTTTTACTCTGTTCATGTAGGTTCTTATTCTCTCCTGCAAGGAAAATATAAGGACATATTTACTCACAAGTGCTATTCCATGAAAGTGAATAAACTATAAAAGGGCCATATATACCAAGCAGTGTAACTCCTTAGGACAGCTTTACACACCCTTCATTTAAAATGGGCCTTAAAGGGCCATATTTCCCAAGCACTGCTGTCATGTGTCTTAAGGAACAGTATTGCTTAATAAATATGGCCCCAAATGTCTTACTTTAAAGTTTAGATAGGTCTATTACATAAATAAACTTGCACACACAATCAGATGGCTTTTAAAAAATCTCTTAACCCGTTGAGGCAGAAAACCAACGGCACCCGAATACCACCGGTCTTACGAATCTCAAGTGTGTGACCAAAATGCTTGGTGTGGTGATCACATGGTCGTGAGCAGGCCCCACCCCACAACATGATGCTCTGGGCATCACCTGAGTTGGTGAACAATAAAGCGAGTATTAGGAAAACAGGAGACCCAACAAGATCCGAGTCATTCTGCATCATTTCTTCTTCCTTCAGTCAAGGTGGTAAACCTCGCTGCATCATAATATGCACGAAACAGTGACGCAAACATATACACACACACACACACTTTTTTTGTTTAAACAAACATTTTTGTGTTTTATAAAACCCATTTAGTTCTACACCACTGCTGACACAGGAAGAGTTAATTCTGCCTGAATCTATCTCCACCAGCGGGTGCTTTTAGCCACACTCCTCACAACTTCATGGGGATTGTGTATAAACCCTTTCCGCTCAGACAAAAGAAACAAACACAAAAAAAAGAAGGTGAAGACAAAGCACTGTGATGGGAGGAGGACATATCCTACTCTGAGAAATGCTGCCTCTTTGCAATGGGAACAAATATATATTTATTAGTGGGATTAGCGGAGAATGGCAACCAAACACAAATATGTGCATCAATTAAACATACAACTGCCACTCTGGTGTTTGGAGGGACTACAACTTTAATATTTACATCATAACAGGTAACTATTGGAAGACTAGCAATATCCAATGTAATATTCCAGGTTACTCCAAAATGTCTGGTTCCTAATATTTACTGCTTCACAACCAATACATCTATTAAAACGAAGCACAGAAAATAAATGGATTATGGTCTAAACCTAAGAGCATTT
Organism: Ascaphus truei; assembly: GCF_040206685.1. Classification (NCBI taxonomy): domain Eukaryota; kingdom Metazoa; phylum Chordata; class Amphibia; order Anura; family Ascaphidae; genus Ascaphus; species Ascaphus truei. The sequence continues at coordinate 79,836,865 of NC_134486.1, read as the reverse complement.
GTAACCTTCTCTAAAACAGTCACTTATCTCTTTGTATCGTTGGAGTTATGAATGAGGCATCATACCAAAAGTGTGTGAAAACCAGGAAAAACCATCTACCATAATTAAAAATGTGCATTGGCAGATAAGGAAAAAATAAATTAAAAACATTGTACAGTCCCATGTAATAAACCACATTTTTATATTGTGCTTGGCTTTGACAAGTCTCATAAAATATACATTTCCATCTTTCAGTACCATTATTATTCCTGTGTGACAACTCAAAATGGAAGCAGTTCATTCTATATTTACAATATTTCATATCTGAAATGAATGATATGCTTTGATGTTCACAGCTGGTAGAAATGCTGAAATACAGACCATATATATTCAATCTGCTCATTCAACTTAATGGAACACAAAAGACAAACCCAAGAGATTTATTAGAAGTTGTAAATATGTCACTTATACAGGATTACTGGACAGTACACATGCTGCTGGTGCCAAAAAAGCTTTTAGCTTTGTTGCAGAACCAAATTCTTTACAGTTGAGAAAATGAATTCAGGAAGAAATTGGAAGAGGAACGCCAAGTGTGAATGGGTGCGTGTGTGAGAGCTTGCTCGAATGGGGGCTACGTCTCATCTTTGCTTGTAAATCACCCACTGCAATGTTTATGGGGTTAAACAGGAATGACAAACTGGTGTAGGAAGACGACCAACATTTATATAAAATGCATCTTAACCAGTTATTACAAACCAGTACATCCCAAAAGTTCAAGCTGCTGCCCCAAGAAAGGGAAACCACTATTTCAGAGGTGACCTAGTGTGCCAGGATGGGAAACGGTCAAATCAAAACAGAATATAACATCCATGGTCCAAGTGACACCAGCTTAATTCTCAACGCCGAATATAAACAAGTACTTCTTGGTGGAAAAATAACGTTATGCTACAAAGCTTTAGAACATCAATAACAAAAAATAAACCGGCGCCGAAAAAGTCAATATTGTTGTGAAAAATCCTGACGATATAGCAAGAACCAGTACTGTTGAACTAGAAATCCTCTGATGATTCTTGATGGTTGTCTCATGGCGTGAAAAGAAAACCAAAAACCAATCAATTTTAATTGGCTTACTGCAGGTTTTTTTTTTTTAGAGATAGTTTATGTTTGTAATGTTTGTCTGTAAGTCTTATTTGGTTATCAGCAGTCACCTGGGTCTGTAAGTGTTGTATATGTGTGTATTTGTTAAAACACAATTTTATAGGTTTTATGGTTTTTAGTATCCTATACAGTTATACACTATGATTGGTTTTTGGTTTTCTTTTCACATGTCATGAGACAACCATCAAGAATCAGAATTGTGCAAGTCTAGCTGTATCGTTTGCTGACCTCATGGAGGGCACTGTACAAGAGAGTCCATTTAAATCCTTGCTACTTCTCGTTTAATGCATACCATGGCTGCAGACAAACGCCAAGACTACTCCGTGTTTACTCACAGTACTAATCCTGCTTTTCATTTATAAAAGGGATGTCAGACTTTCGTAGTACCAATTTGTAGTAGCTCTGTCGACCTGAAGTGTAAACATAGATAGTAGACGTCTAATCATTTTTCATCAGACTAGCTACTGTAGATTATTAGTTGTAAGTTCAAATGTGTCTATGGTTAAAGCAATCTTTCTTTTTTTTTTTTAAATGTTATCACATTTCATAATGTGTGAAACAAAAGGGGCGCTACCTCTCATCCTGGCATTTATTTAGATTCAGACATATACTGTAGACATAGACGGACTAGGTTTTTTTCAGGAACAATGCAAATATGTTGTTTCTTATGTCTTATAGCTCCGGTGCTGTGAACTTCTCATCAATGGCCTTATTCAATAAGGTAAACTGCGGCCAAATCAAAAACTGCCATTCAAAAATTGATAAATGGCCCTATGGAGGAAGACCAAGAGATTTATAGTTGCTACAGATTGCAGGAAGAGCAGGATATCCGTGGGACACTATTGCTAGAACACTTGATTAAATCGGCATGTGCTATAAAAGAAATGAGTAGTGGTTTCTGTCTGCATTCTTTGTACAATTTGATTCGTTTCCATTCATCATGCAACTCGCTTGGAGTTTTTCCTTCTCTCAATGTATGTCAGTCTCCACCCGTTTCTCAAGTTGCCTGTGCATAGGAGGTGCTAACTCCTCCTCTTTGGAAAAAAATGTTATCCCGCCAGGTGAGACTAGTATGTGCAGGTTATATAGGATGACAGTAGATCAACCAAAGGTAGGTATTCTCCGTAAACGACATCGCTTCATCTTCTATAAGGTAGGAAGTGATGCATTGTAAAGGCCAGCGGCAGGATGTTCAATACGTCCTCTAGTGTTTCCACGCTTCGTAATTGTTGTCCTGCCAATGGGTTCTTGGCTAATTTTCCAGTTCTGTCGCCACGGGAACCAGCACTCCCCATTTTTCATCCGGGCTTATGACCGGCATTGGCTATCAACCAGAGAAACCTTTAGACTTTACTCCACTTTAATTAATGATGTAGGCCATGTGTTTTAAACAACAATCCTGACAATGTATATATATTTTAAATATTAAAACAAAAACAGGGAGGAGTTTGTCAGTGCCGAACAAAACTAAAAACATACACCAGGAGATCAATTGGCTGTGGAGATATTTAATGTTGCTGCGTGAGAAAATCTAAGAAAGTCACCAACTCAGTAAGTGACAATGTACGGTCATGTGCGTCAATGGCTGAATTGTTTTTCCCCCGTTTTGTAAACCTATGAGATTGCCGCTTTAACAATTCTATGTGGAATGTTTTGAAGGTAACTTTGCCATTTGCAAATTCCAGCCAACTAAGCACTTAAAGCAGATACCTGATGTACCAACACAAATACGTATTTAGTGATAGTGACGTCTGGAGCTTGGATTATACCGGAGGAAGTCACACAGAGAACACAAACTGGGTGAGACAGTCCAAAGGACATTAGAATAACCTTTATTTATTTTTTAAAGCTTGTTTGGAAGGCTTCTGCTAATACTGTGGAGACATAGATCATCCTTTTAAAGAATAAATATATACATTAAGATCTATATACTGAACTTTACCATAAATGAGATATTAATCAACGTAGCAAACATTGGAAAGACTGTTTCTAGAACATTTTTTTTATTTTTCCCCTTTTGACTTATTGTACCCAGTTTTTGGACGTATATATTTATAATCTGGTATTGCACACACATACACATTTTTAGCTATCTGAGCTTTTAACCAACAGCAATATAAGTGGGCCAGCTGAAATGAAAATCAGTTTTCAAAAATCACAGTGTTTCATTCCTATATTCTCTTGGTATTTTCAATTGTGTTGACCCATACAAAAGGGAGAGATGGGTCTGGAATGTTATAGCACCATGTCAAGATGTTTATTATAAGAAGTATGCCGAAATCCAAGAACACACTTATGTGTGTGTGTGTGTGTGTGTGTGTGTGTACACACACACACACACACACACACCTGAGGGCAACATTACCTGTATACTGAACACATCTGCTTTTATGTCTCCAATAAGGATACTCTACCTCCTACATCTTAGTGTTACAGTTGTAAGTAATCACGGCTTATGGTTTCCTTCTGTGAATTGACCTGCCATAAGCAAACTGCAAATCTTCGGACTGGAGAAGTGTGCCAAAGCCTACTGGCTTATTTCCTAATCTCTATTCTCTGGCTATGTGCAAAACCTCACTGTTCTAATTATTTTATTTGTCATGGTTTTTCTCTGCAAGAATGATGGATGGCGGTGCTGGCTGCAATGTTCTCATTCCTATAAGTTTTACAAGATATATATTGTTACAAAGAGTACCAAATATTAAGTTACAGACGGCAGCTGTATCATTTACACCCAGCTGCATGAACTACTATTTTTTCCCGTTCCGCTTTCTCTCTTTTTCAGAGCACATTCCAGTCAACCAAAAGTAATATTTTGCCTTTGGACACCGATTCCTACGTAGCCAGGACTGTGCCTGAGGTAGTGCATTTTGGTTTGGTGGTGGAGCACTAATTGCACCACAGACAGGGCTGGAGGGGTGGGTAGAACCAGGACAAGTGTCCTGTTGGCTGTGGGGGCCCGGCCAGCTGGTGCTAGAAAGAAAGAACCGCAACCCCTAATTTCAAATGTCCACTACGCGTGCTCACCCCTCCCACCGCCTTCAAAACAGAGGATTACCTCTGTGGAGGTCCCTGCTCCTGAATTGGACCCCCGTAGAATTAATCTTCTGAGTGAAACCATAGAAAATAACTTGCACTACAGCAGTAACAGCCTGTGCCTCTCCAGCAGACGCTAGAAGCAGTTTCTCCGGTCCACCAGTCAGTGGGTGCATTTTTAATGTTCTGCATTTTTTTTTTACGTTTAGAGTGGGCCTTACCTGCACGCGACCTCACTCTTTAATTTACCATATTTAGGGTTTTGAGCGAGGTACCACAATTCCTTACTGCTCAGGTATTACCCTGGCTAGGCTCCCTTTACGTAGCCCATACGAAATGTAACCCCCCTGCACCAAAAAATCAAACAACTAGGGTAATCTAATAAAAACATCTGCAGTGCCTAATTAACTAGCGCCGGATTGCCAGTGGAACTAAAATGTAGCAACCAGGCGGCACAGATCTGGCTCCAGTGTCAGGAGCTGAATAGGAAGTTCACACACACACACAGGCCATGTGCATGTCGGATAGTGTGTGTGTGTGTGTGTGTGTGTGTGTGTGTGTGTGTGTGTGTGTGTGTGTATATATATATTAAAAAAAAACTCGTTTGTGAGAACAGGGATATTGAGGGGAAAAAAGTTTTTTTTTAATCAAAAATGAATAGACTATTCCGTTCTGTGGCTAACGAAATGCTTTTATTCTTGCGAGGTATTTTGTTAGCCACAGAACGGTATTGACTATTCATTTATTATTATTAAAGCTCGGCTAACACGGTACTGATACCTCTACATCTATATCTATATATTAAAAAGATCACTTGTGAGCACATTCACATGTCTTAGGCAGGTCTGCAACCCTGCCTCTCTCCCTTATCATCTAGCATACAGCGTTTCCACTGCAGCAAGGGATTCTGGCAAATTACATGCAAATGAGCACACTGATATCCATTAAGGTTGAAAATGTCTGTGAATGGTTTCTCTGGCTTTGCATCTGATTCCTATGCTGTGCTTTAAAGCTGTGTTAACAGCGAGCATTAGCTTATATGGGCTCCATGTAACAATGGTTTTTCAGGCAAAAAGGTGACAGGGGGCTCATTTGCATATCATTTCCCAGAATCCCTTGCTGCAGTGGAAACACAAACACACGTTTAGTTATAAGCATGTGAAAATCATATATTGACATACACTCCAAGAATACTATGAGCATCAATCTTACCAGCTCCTCTTTCACTGGGTGCTCCTTGGGGTTAACTCCTTGAGTTGTCAAGTATACTGCAAAGGAAAAAAATAATGTGATATTAAGCATGTTCAACATTCACCTACCGCTCTCATTCTGAAAACCATAAAATAAACTTACTCCAGAACAGTGAATTTAATGTATATGCTGCAACCAAGTCTAGCTTTGCTTGTTCCAGTGGCTCTACCTACAATAAAATGCAAAAGAACATCATAAGTTGATGAATACATTAGCATCATGTAAGAATTGCACAGTATGGACTGTTAAGGTGTATGACAGGTTACCAGACCTGTTAATGGAACGACATGGAGAAGAAAAAAAACCAACAACCAAGTTTCCAGATATGTTGTGAATGTCTGCACCTACACTTTTGAAATAAGCACAGCCAGTGAACTTGTGTAAAAGGTGAAGGTTTCTGTCCACATGGAATATTTAATAAATGTTTACCTTTTGCACAAGTGCACTAGCTGTGCCTATTTTGCAAGGTATTTCTCCCAGTCTTGCGGACTATTACAGGCATCCTTATTCTCACCGAGACCGGACCAATACAATCAGTAAACCGGGCTGCTTGATACATCAGCATTTTGAGTGTTTCAACTTCATTGTATTCCCTTGCGGCTAGGCGCAGGAGTACAGCATTGGTGTCCGTCTGCCTGCTTAACACTGCCTGTCTGTCACCCAGTGCCAGCATTCCCAGCGTATCGAGTGGGCAACACCTACCTTGCATATTACTATACCCTACAGTTGTAATTACATTGTCCTTACACTGTTCTAGTACTGGCCCTTCTCGGAAATGGCTTTACCTAGTGATAACATTAAATCACCAGGCTTTCATTGCTTTACGAGGCAGACCAGGCTAGGGTATCACATACACTAGTCCTGTATAGTGAACTGTCATTATTTTACAGGCACCAGCTTAACATGAAGTAGTAGCCACTAGGCTCTTGCTCTATCTTGAGGGTAATGGACATTTATCTCCACTTTGCTTGCTTGTGGACAACTGTGTCCATTGTCTTGCAGGTGATAGGATCATAGTTTACACATCACGCATTTAGGATTCTGGACACCAAACGTAGTGTTTATACAACAGGATCAGTATTGTGTTTAATTATGGTTTTAACCACACACACCCCTTTGTGCACTACCCACCCTTGGGGGCCTTGAGCACAAACGCCTCCGCTGATATGTGGGGCCATCTCCTTACTTGGGATCATGCTGTCTGCAGGTCTGGATCGCCCCCGCTCTTCACATTTACAACACGCAATCCCAGTTATAACGCGGTCTCATCATGTGGCCCCCGAGCACCGCATTATAACGGGGTTCAGCTGTATATTGTGATGTATTGAGGGTATTTATTACAAATTTGAGGTAACTTGCGTAGGTTAATGGCCAGTCAGCTAATTAGCTATTTGTATTAACCCTTGTCACATATACAAGTCACATGCTCACAGGTGTGCCATACGTGACAATTAACTACTTGGCCTAAATATTGATCATGATGCATGGCATGTACTCTTTAAAAAGAAACGGTTATATTTATGTGCACAGTACATCTTCAGTAAAGTTGTAATACTAAATAAAGATACAATTCTTAAAGGAAGCGCCTTAGAGTAGGGATTCCGATCCTATTGTCTTTATTTATATGTATGCTTTTGGTTGTATAATATTATTGCCCTCCCTCCCACATTGTACTGTGCTGGGAAATATGTTGACACCATTCAAATATAAGAGAAGTGTTATTACTCGCCTTTTGAAGAAGCTCAGTCCTAGAAACAGACATCATCCTGTTTAACATATCATCCACAGAGCCAACGGAATTATCGAAGGCCAATAGATACTCATGGATTTCTGTCGGGTACTCTTCTGCGCTCATCTCCTCTTCTGCCATTTTAGCCTGGGAGCATAAAAGAAACACTCATATGTGAGTAACATCCATCCACTTCCGAAAAATCATTTACCTAACTGTACCCAAAACTTTTTATTTTCCCCGACAGTTGGAAATAGCAATAAATTGCCAGTCCTTTTGGCTGAAAAAGGAGTTGGTGTAAATATATAAAAGTACTATTCTATTTCTAGATATTCCTTTCTATAAAAAGTGTGTTTTATTCCATTTCTTTAGCTACTATAGCCTATCCATCAACATACAGTATGCAGTCATTTTAGCACCCGGAGTAATTTTCAAGACAATGCAGACATGCCTGTGCTCCAATAATTCTCTTTTTTTAAAAAAAAAAGAAATTCCACCAAGAAATGCTAAAATAACAAACAGAGAGGGTAAAAATAATAATAATAAAAAAAAAAAACACAAACGCAACCAACCATAAACACAAACTGCCAAAATCAACAACCTCATGGCACGTTTACAACCGACAGATGGTGCCAAAAGCCAGACCTCACATACATAACTCTAAAGCCCGGAGGGTAATCCTGTTCTTAATCCTTTAAAAATGATTGTGTTAGGTAAGGGAGTGGCAACTAACAAATACTGTTGTTGAGATACTGCAACAGGATACAACAGGAAGGGATTGAGAAATCCCAAGCACGTACATATTGGGATGTGTACACTTTTGATATGTTTTAATAAGCTAAATAGAGGGCACAAATCCATTTGGCATAATCAGAGAAACGTACAGAGCTTGCATTTTATTGGGGCCAGAAAGCCTTTGGCTTAACAAAAATACATCTACAGGCATACCCCGCATTAACGTACGCAATGGGACCGGAGCATGTATGTAAAGCGAAAATGTACTTAAAGTGAAGCTCTACCTTTTCCCCACTTATCGATGCATGTACTGTACTGCAATCATTATATACGTGCATAACTGATGTAAATAACGCATTTGTAACAGGCTCTATAGGTCTCCCCGCTAGCGCACAGCTTCGGTACAGGTAGGGAGCCGGTATTCCTGTTCAGGACGTGCTGACGGGCGCATGCGTGAGCTGCCGTTTGCCTATTGGGCGATATGTCCTTACTCGCGAGTGTACTTAAAGTGAGTGTCCTTAAACCGGAGTATGCATGTACATTACAAAGGGTAAAGTTAAGGTATAGTACAGGCTAGCAGTGGGTCACTGGTTTCCAAAAATAGGCTAGCGATTCTTAATACTCAGTCCCCTATTTGCTATTACATCATGAATTACATTTGTTTTCTTTCTTGCCCTTATCCATTGGGACATGCCGCTTGTGAGAACATTTTTACTTTATAAACAGCAATGCCAATCTACAGAACAGTCAAACATGTAAAACCTTCAAGTGAAATTATGCAGGGGTTTTTTTTGTTTTTGTTTTTACACACGATCTACTGTGTTTTGTAGAACCATTGACTAATTTTTATGGAAATTGTTTAATAGTGCCAAAAACATTATTCCCAGCTCTGGGAACACTCCCCTTTTAGGTTCCAGTGTTACTTACCGGTAAAGTTACTGTTTTTATCTCACCCTCCAGGGACAACAAGATGGCCACCAAATCTCAGATCAACAGGAAGTTGCAACATCATCCATTCCGTCTTCCTATTGGATGGCCATTTAAATTACCCGAAGAAACCAAGAACTGTAACTTTACCGGTATCCCCCTCGGAAACCAGAATTACATTTGTAGATCAAAAAAAAAAAAATTTGTAGATGTCATGCACTTTTAACCAATCAGTGTAATATTGCCGTTGCCTGTATAGAATTTGAATAATGTAGAAATCGCTGAAATTGAAATACCTCTTTAACATAAAATACAGATTACTTCAGGTGAGAACGGATTGTTTTGCTTCAAAACCACCTCTATATAAAAAAAAAATGCGGAAGAGACCTTGCTCTTTGCATAACTGATGGTATTTGCATAACTGCTAATTCACACGTTCCTGTTGGCTACATAATGACAAATTAGTCGATCTGGGATTTGTTGTTCTTACAAATTACCTTTAGTCTCCCTTTTCCTGACCACAGAGACAGATTACACATGAATGTATTTGCATAACTTTTCTCTTTATGAATTTAGTAGAAATAGCCGTGTTAGTCCAGTTGCGATAAGGCAGAGCTACTTCAGTATTAGGCGATATCAATTGTTAGTCCAAAAAAGCTATCCCCCAATACTCACTAACACCGCACTTCTCTTTACACACTATTTAGGTGACCACATTAGATATATTGGGTTCAAATATCACATCTATGCCGATGACACAAATGTACCTTTTAACCCCTGACCTAACACCTGCTGTCCAGATCAAAGTCTCTGAATGACTCTCCGCTGACTCAAACTTAACATGTCAAAGATAGAGCTCCTCGTACTTTCTCCCAAGCTTGGCCCTACGGCCCCCTTCTACATTACTGTTGGCAGTACTATCATACACCCAGTATCACAAGCACACTCCCTAGGTGTCACATTTGACTCCTCCCTCACATTCACAATGTAGCTGGACACGGTTGATTTTTTTTCTTCAGAAAATTGCAACTATCGACCATCTTAACCTTCCACTGTTCGGCCCGACTCTCACCCATCTCCCCTACAATCTATCTTAAACGCTGTTGCTAGAATCACTTTATGCTCTCCCAAATTTATATCTCAGCGGCTCTCATGGCTTCTGATTAAATTCTGTATTGCTTACAAAATTCTCCTTTTCTCTTTAAAGGCAACACAATCCATTGCGCCTCTTAATATCTCAGCCCTAATTTCTCGCTATTCACCTGCCCGATTTGGATTCAACTCAAGGGATTTCTTCTGCCTAGCCCTTTTTTTTTTAATAAAGCCCTCTCCGACAACTATGGAAGGCCCCTCCCTTCAATATCTGGACTGGCACACGATCTCTCCATGTTTAAGGTCCATCTTAAAACACACCTCTTTAACAAAGCATATGAGTAACTCCGCTGGCTGATGCTATACACCTTAGACTTTGGTCCCGCTGCGTCCGGCGGTGCGCAGCCGCGTTACTCACCTGCAGGGGTTTCCTCCCGAGCCGGTCCCAGTCCCCCCTCGCTGCACGGCTCACTACACGCTGTGACGCGTCAGCCACCAGGGGATGCAAGAGAATTACGATCCCGAACGGTGACGCGTCACGTGGTGCGCTGGTGAGCCTATCAGCGGCGGGGGCAGGAGCTGTCAGCCTCCAAGAGGTAAGGTGTGTGTGTGTGCCGGCAGCAGCACCCTCCTGCAGCCCGGGAGACCGACCCCCGCTGCAGCCATCCGCTGGGGGGGGGGAGGGTGCATCGGACGGGAGCTGTGGAAGGGGGTGCATCGGACGGGAGCTGTGGAGGGGGGTGCATCGGACGGGAGCTGTGGAGGGGGGTGCATCGGACGGGAGCTGTGGAGGGGGATGCATCGGACGGGAGCTGTGGAGGGGGGTGCATCGGATGGGAGCTGTGGAGGGGGGTGCATCGGATGGGAGCTGTGGAGGGGGGAGTAGCACTCCGCTCAAACCACGCCCCCCCCCGGCCGCCGCTCCCGCTCCCTGCCTGTCTGCAGTGCGGGCGCGTGGTCTGAGGCAGCGGGGCCTTAGCCCCTCGCAGATGCACTTAACAGAACACCTTCCTACCGTCTCTGTACGTTCTTGCATACATCTTCAACAGGTCATTAAGCCTACTTTATTCATCCCATTGCCATGTCATGCAGCGGGTTAACTGCAGACAGGGATTCTGGATAGAAAGATGCAAAGGAGCATCTATTCAATATACTTATATGCTTTTTTTTCTGATGAAATTGTGCCATGCTTTATTTCTTTTGCAAAAATAGGAGTTTACATAGCTTTCAATATAGGAATTTTCTTACTTTAAAATGAACTTTGATTATGAATTGTCACAGGATGCATTCCTCAAATGGAAGTCCCAGACGAAAGGATGATGCACTGAATGTGCACTGGCAGATGCAGCAATTCCATTATTCCAAGTTATTGATAAACAGAAAGCCGCCAATGATTTTCTTCCCAAACTTTTTTCTTAAATTCAAATCTGATTTCCCCTCTCCTCCTCTTACTCTCCCCTCCCCCATCCCCGCCAGAAAGGTGACAGATTTTTATGCAACCAATATACAAGACATAAGCACTCTAGCACAATACTTTTCATTGAAAGAGGTCAAAATGCAAGCTCTACCAACATCTGCAATAATTCCTTTACATCACAGTATTTAAAACCTTCGGTTTTCTACTTCAAAAATATACATAAAAAAAGAGGACACTAAAAACTATACAATTGAATGTGGAACTTGAATACATTAAATATTTTGGTCTGCAATACATTGTCTAAGAGTTAAACAATATACCGAATTAGAAGATAGAACTTGACAGAAGGGCTCTGATGCAAATCGTACGAGATCAAGGACACATTGTTCCAATAAAGTCTGCAGATCTCTATACTTCGACTTTCTCTCTATTGTGTAAAACCAAAAATACCAGAATCTATCATTTGACATGCTTTTATTTTGGCTACGCTTCCATATAATGCAAAATAATCTAAGGAATACAGTTATTGGTCTTGCCTAAAACAGTCACAGGAAGGTCATGCCACATCAAAGACACCACACACTCCTGCTCTATAGTAACAAAAGCACGCTTCATTTGCAGGCACCCTTTAATCTTTGCAGGATATGGTTAAAATGAGAAAACTAACCACATCAAAAACATTTTACAATGACTGGCAGTCTCCATAAAAAGTAAACTAAATGTTATCCTTCTCCTTGGCAGTGAAATTGCCTAGTAGAGGTTTCAGCCAAAGTGTCAAACCAAACCCTAAAAGCCTGAATTTCACACATTTTTATGTTCACAGAATTAACTTCACATGATAAACATGTTCGCCCATTCACCTTGCCTTTTTCAACTACTGTACAACGGAGTAAACAAATCTTTGCTTTATGAAATTGGAAAGAAAAAAAAAAAGACTTCAAAAACAATTGACTTCAGAAAAAAATAAAAATAATACTACAAATCACCCGTAGAATTCAGGTTTTACTTGTTTGTTTTATGTAAGAACTCTGAAAACCAGCACACCAACCACCACTCACTAATGGCAAACATCTACTCAAACTATTACTCTTTTTAACAGGTGATATTGAACATAACCCAGGCCCACCCTTTTCAACTCTGTCCCATACCCCTGAGAATACCACCTTCAAATTCCAAAAACGTCCATCTATCGCCCATATAAATATCCAGAGCCTGCTGCCCAAACTGGATGAACTAAGGGCATGGTGCCTTATCCATAAACCCAAAACCCTTGATTCAAATATCGCCATTCAGGGATCTTCCATTTCTAGGAAAAGATAAGTCAAAGAGAAGAGGAGTTGTGTTATTTTAAATTGCAGACACCATACAATTTACAATGTTAAATTGCCTCCCAAGCCCACCCTCTTTTGAAATCCTAGTTTGCAAAATCTGCCTCCCCTTTTCTAAGCCTATCTTGGTTGCTGGCATCTACCGCCCCCCTAAATCCCATCTACAGTCCCTGATATCACCCAGTTTCTTGGCTCCATTTCTTCTCTGAATGAGGAGAGTGAGCTACTAGTTCTTGGGGATTTGAAATACGATTGGCTCGACCCTAAAACCCACAAAATCTAGATACAACTCAAGTCACTTAACTTAACGCAACTCATTTCCTAACCAACACGGACAAATCTGAAATCGCACAACCATTCCTTGCTAGACTGGATTCTCTCCTCAAATCCCATCAGAATCCAATCCTCTGGCATCCTTCCTGATATTTTTAGTGAACATGCAATAGTGTACTATGTAAGGAAAATTAAAACCACCCCAATCAAACCCTAAAGTTCTCCTCACTAGAACATTTAGAAACTTTAACCCACAACAGTTTCTGGCTGACCTTACCAACTGCCCTTGGTACAGAATCAACTTAATTCCCGACCCTGATTCTGCGCTCGACTATTTCCAATCTGAGTTCTTAAAACTCAGTGATACCCATGCTCCACTACGCAGAATAAGAGTACGGGGGGCCCACCATCTGTGTGTTACAACTGACCTTATAGTGCTCTACCATATCAGGAATGCCTTGTGGAAAAGTTACAAAGTAACTGGCACTACCAAGGATTTTAATCACTACAGATGCCTGCGGAACATGTGCACAAGGCAAACAAGACATGTAAAAGCACAATATTACTCTGACAATCTTTGCCAGAATACATCAAACCCAGCTAACTTCTGGAAGGTTAACAACATATTCCAGCCTTCTAACCATCAAACAACCAAGTAATATCACATAGGAGGATTTTACCCTGACAAATCCCACTGACATTGCAAATGCATTCAATGATTACCTTGTGGGGTGTGCTACTAAACTTATTAGCGAAACGCAACCCAAACCACAAACATGAACCTCATTCTGTGAGTACCCCTATAGCCCCACCCTCTCACAATTTTAAATTTGTCCCAGTATCCGAAGAGGAGATAACACAAGCGCTCCTCAAAATAAAACCAAGCAGCCACTATGAACCTGACTTACGGCAATTTAAGTTCCTAAGACTTGGTGCACCCGCCATTGCCAAACCACTTGCTTCCATAGTCAACTCTATTCTGTCTGCAGGTCATATCCCTAAGACCTGGAAAACTGCCAGAGTCGTCCCAATCTTCAAAAGTGGGGACAAAAACACTGTCTCAAACTACAGGCCAATCTCCCTTGTCCCAAATACTATCCAAAGCCATGGAAAAATGTGTTCACTCCCAATTAAGCGATTACTATACCAAGACAAATTTCCCTAGCCAATTCCAATCTGGCTTTTGCCCCAAACACTCCACAGTAACTATCCTGCTAAAAGTTTGCAATGAAATCCAGTGTGGAATGGAACAACTCACTGATGCAATATTCCTAGATTTTTCAAAGGCCTTTGATACTGTTGATCAGGTTATCTTGCTTAACAAACTCCAGTGCTCTGGAATAGTGAAGCATGTTTTAAACTGGTTTCATTCCTATCAGGTGATCCCAACATGTGTCCATCTCAGGCTCTGTCAAGAGAGAGGGGATTTGGCCCGGGATTAAATGGGTTACACCCCCATTTGGCCACCCCCTACTCTCACCTGGGAAGCAAGGGGTTAACTGAACTGTGGTCCAGTAATGTGTTTTTACCTTGCTTCAGCATCCTAATGTATATTCCCCTGTAAAAATGTATTGTTTCTGTTCCAGTATTTGCACCAACTCATACACTGGGATTGATGCGGGAGGCTTAAGGGGTTAATGAGCTGCAGTTTAGGAAAATACAAATATGTGTGGTGTCTTTTCAGAAATATCTGGGCTTCAACAGGCTTGATTGAAGTTGGGTGTGAAAAGTACAGAGGGGGTTTGGTGTATGTTAACACATATTGCTGGTAGAGACAGCTAGGCCCATGTCTGGAGCACTGGGTGTGAAATCTAGCACCTGTGACAAATTTTCTCTACACACGAGTCCCTGCTTCAAAAGATTTATTGACCAGGGGTTATGGGGGCCAGGGGTGCGGTTACCCAAGGAGATATCAGAATGAGTGACCTTATTAAATATAAGAATATTATGAGATGTCCTCGGCTGAACGTGCTAAAAGCTACATATGTGTATTCGTGGGACTGATTCGCACATAAGGATTACAGACACATGATGTCTAGCAGGTACTAAGAGACAGATATTAATATCTCTCTTAATTTTAATATTACACGGTAATATTTAGTCTTATTGGGAGCGTCATGCGTGCCGGAATGTATTAATATGTCTCGCGTGCCAGTAAGTACTACTGAACTGAAGTTATGAAGTTATTTTGACAGGAAAAGCAGTTTTTAAACGTCCTTGGGTGGGAGGAGTTTTACTCTGGGGTAAGCCTGTCAACCTCACCACTTATTTATGAGAGGGGATGGGTTTAGGTTGTGTTCAATGGGAAATAATTGTATAAGAACCAGGCTCAGCCTATGGCTATTGTCTTTCGTGTCATTCTGAGATTGCTGTATGAACTGCTAATCAAGATTTGTGATTATTTCATAATTCCAACTTTAAGTAAGTACATATTTTGTCTGTTATTTGTATAATCTCGTGTGTTCACCTTTTTCAAGGAATAAATTATATTTTATCATATCTCAGCCGTGTTCAGTTCAACCCAGTTATATTTTTGGTGTGTATTATTAATACCCTGTCACAAAGTTACCGTCACAGGCTCTAATTCCAACCCTTTGGATAGAACCTGTGGTGTACCGCAAGGCTCTGTTCTGGGGCCCCTATTCTTCTCAGTGTTCATCAATGATCTTCCTACAGCTTGTAAGGAAGCTTTAAAGCTGCAGTTCAGGCTTTAAAAAAAAAAAAAGTATAGTTTTTTTTTTTTACTTCAATAGTTTCATGTGGGCAATCTCTACTTACCTAAAGAACTGCATAGCTGCTGGTCAATTGGTTCTCCGTCTATTGATCGGCAAAGTTTGGCGACATCTTTAAATATGGGGAATGTATTTCCTCTGTTTCTGTCACTCAGTGGAAGCTCATGAATATTCATGAGCAATCCTGCACTGACATGTGCAAGGGGGAGGGCAGGGCTCACAAAAGGGGTGTGCCAGGGCTTGTGACAGGACATGAAGGGGCAGTGCCTTAGTAAATGCTTGTTAAAATAGAATACAAGAAAATTGGTCTTTCAAAGTTGTTTTTTTTAAAACAGAAAATGCTAAAAGTATTTTTTCTTACTACAGAACTGATTTATTAAAAAAAACCACACATGCAGGATATTGCCTGAACTGCAGCTTTAATACACATGCATGCAGATGATACAATCTTACATGAACACAGCCATTGCCTCTCCGACCTTGATCAGATTTCAATCTGACTTTTTGAGACTTGAAAATTGGAATTCCTAAAACAAACAGTTTTTAAACACTGACAAGACTGTAACAATCGTATTTGGGACAGAGGCTACATTTCTAAAGCTTCCAATGACTGAACTCCAGATCAGAACCAACGCTAAAACCACCGTAACTCCTGTTACTAGTTTTAAATACTTGGGCATATGGTTTGACTCCCATTTAACATTTGGGATGCACATTGATACCCTGACATCCAAAACCTATGCCAAACTAGGTGTACTTTACGGGAACAAATACTCCTCAAGTCTGCTGGTCAGAAAGCGTATCGCACAGCAGATGCTAATGCCAATTATCGACTATGGGGACATAGTATACGGCTCGGTACCCCAAACCCACATTAGCAAACGTGATACCCTCAACAATTCAATATACTGTTTTGTTCTCCAATGCAACTACAAACACACATCACTGTGAAATGCTCAAAGGACTAGATTGGTTATCACTTTAGTCTAGACGCAAAGTTCATCTTTCCTGTCTTGCCTTCAAATACTTTCTGGGCAAGCTTCCCACCTATCAGAACAAGATCCTCACCCATACCACATGCAGCACTTATCGGAGATCTGACTCCAAAAAACTGTTCATGGTCCAGCAAAGTATCCGGCCGCTCCTCCTCTTACCGTGCACCCCAAAACTGGAACAAACTACCAGACACTCTCATAGCCACCACCAGTCTAAGTTCTTTCAAAACTAAAGCTGTCTCACATTTTAATCTGGTCTGTAACTGTTACATATACTTATAAAATATATTATCTCTAACTGTGCATGCTATGTATTGTATATAATGTATACCCTGTTCACTTATGTAACTGTATCCATGTATTTGTCATCTTAACTCTATGCCCAGGACATACTTGAAAACGAGAGGTAACTCAATGTATTACTTCCTGGTAAAATATTTTATAAATAAATAAAATTGTGTGAGGCCCTCCAGCTAGAGCTTGCACCTCAAATAGCAGATCGGGACTCACAAGGAGAGAGGGGATTGTTGTTGGAGGCCCCATCTGATCCGACGCCGACGCCTGGGTACAGGAGTGCCCAGGCAGGTATCCTAAATGCACCAACGATCCACACAGGGGGTAGCGCTACCTCACACATTGGGTGAGATTGTTCTGCGGACTCTGGGTGTTTAGGGGCCACGGGCACCCTCAGTACTTTGGGGGATCACCAAGTGTTGGGACATTGGGTATACACCGTGGGTACCAGGGGTACTGTTATTATGTGTTCAGTATGTTAGTGTGTGTACAGTAAAGATCTGTTATATACATTGTGTGTATTATTACTAAGTGGTTATTGAGTCCTATGTGGGACCATCCCACCCTGCTGGGATACCTCATAGGTGGAGGCGCTGCACCGAATAGAGAGGGAGAGAGCTCACGCCAGGCTACCAGTGGCGGAGACTTAGGCCTGGGACATAGTGCCTCTCAAACGTGCTGAGGCTCAGGGAAAGCGGTGCTTTCCCTGGCCTTACACAGCGCGCCATCAGGGGGCGGGCCAGTGACGTCACGGAGCTGGTTCGCCCTCATTGGGCGAACCGCTCACGTGACTGGCCCTGCGCTCCGGCAAGCGTGGAAATTTCAAAACGCTGTCAGACACACGCTTCCCCAAGCGTGCTGACGCGTGCACGAGCCCCTGCTGAAGCCGCTCTCATTGCGGCTGCAGGGGCTCAGTGCCGAGCGCTGACCATGTCCCAGGCCTTAGGGCTCCTGTGAGCAACAGGTACAGCAGCACGCGTAGTGGCGCCCCCATGCATAAGGGGATATATAGGTAGTGTGTGTGTGAATTTGAGGGGGGGGGGGGTGGTCATGTAGGTGTTTTTTTCAGGGGGTAATGTATGTTGTATTTGTAAATGACACTATTTTGCACAGAAAAACTATGGGGGGAAAAAAATAAATAAAAGGGACTTATTGTGAGATGCATTTTATTCCCCCACATATTTTGTCGTATGTTAATGATTATACAGAGTATACCTATTAGTGTGTGCACAGTATGTGTTTGTGGGGGTGTAATATTCATAAATGTGTTGCAGCAGTCTGAATATTTTGGAGAAACACTTTTTTTTTAGAAAATGGCTCTTCCATGAGAGGTTGCAGACCCCTGAACTAGAGCATATCTTGTATAGCCAGGCCATGTATGGGCAGTTTACAGCATGAGTATTTTCACCAATTTACTGTCAATAACCCATAAATACTGAGGGTCCATCTACTCCATAGCAACGTAACTTTTTACACATTTAATAACTGCGAAATAGAAACACAAAACGACAAACTTTACCTTTCTCTACTGGGTGCTCTTGTATTCAAACAATGAGAATCCCACAGTCTTCTGTAACAAATATATAAAAACACTGTTATCCCTTATGCAGAGTGTGAAAATGTAGTTAAATCTGTAAACCGAGCACACATCTTCTATACATTTTGAAGCAATCAACACATTAGCTTTAATTAACAAAAAATATTTCATTCACGTGTCTGATACTTCTGCAGCACGTATTTCTGACATGCATTGCAGATGACATTAGAAACAGAATATATACTGATACACTGCACCATAGTCATTTCCGTTAACAGCAACTCTCCTGCACAGTTGTGTAGTCCTCTCTTCTCTGACTATTAAGGTTTGTGCTTACAAAACATTTGAATACTCATCATGAATCGGGTATTAAATACATCAATCCACTTACCTGCTTCCTTGTTGCTCACATGTACAGCGTGTATACCACTTCCTAGTCTCACAGGAAATGACGTGGCACTATTCGGCAAAGCAGCCTGGGATATGTAGTTTTCTTTCACTGATCTCTCCTTCGTGTCTTGTTGATGACTGGCGTGTCGCTTGTCGTTAACAATTTTACATGATCACGGGCGTGTTACATGTAATATGATCATGTGTAATGTAATCGGAAGAGATCCCTCGTGTCACTTCACTGATATCCAGTGTCATTGCAATACAGCAGTCTGTAAAGGCGCTGCAGCACACTGAGATATCCAGTGTCGTTGCAATACAGCAGTCTGTAAAGGCGCTGCAGCACACTGAGATATCCAGTGTCGTTGCAATACAGCAGTCTGTAAAGGCGCTGCAGCACACTGAGATATCCAGTGTCGTTGCAATACAGCAGTCTGTAAAGGCGCTGCAGCACACTGAGATATCCAGTGTCGTTGCAATACAGCAGTGTGTAAAGGCGCTGCAACACACTGAGATATCCAGGTGCAAGGACTTTGGTATATACCTGTCCTCTTAGCTGTTACTGTGCATTAAACCCTTCGTAGCCAGATCATTTTAAGGCTTTTCTAGTAACAAATGGGTTAACTAATTCAATTCCAGTTCTAAATGACCCATGTAATGTAAGTGTAAATGGTGTATATATAAATAATGATTATTTTGTCACAGTTTGCAGCCACACTTTGCAGCCTGCGGCCGCGTTTACTTTAGTGATCCTGCACAGGTCGCGTCCTGGTTACTATGACAGCCGCGCCCAGCTCCCGGGACTCACTGAGAGAAGTACATCGTGTGTGTGTGTGTGTGTGTGTGTGTGTGTGTGTGTGTGTGTGTGTGTGTGTGTGTGTGTGTGTGTGTGTGTGTGTGTGTGTGTGTGTGTGTGTGTGTGTGTGTGTGTGTGTGTGTGTGTGTGTATTATAGTCGATATAATTTGGCATAACATTCTATATTCATTTAGAGCGTGTGTGTGTGTGCGCGTGTGTGTGCGCGTGTGTGTTTATAGGGGGGACTGTGTATTAAGGCAAACGTGGAGTAATTCGGCAAAAGAATAACCACAACAAATGTGTTACCATAAGGCATAAACCTAATTGTTCTTTTATTTTTTAAAGAAAATGTTAAAATTATATATGTATAGATTAATATTTATATATAGATTTGATTATTATTTTTCATGGTAGGATTGCGGATGTCTGTCTGTCTATCTCTGTGTATGTCTATCTGTGTGTATGTGTATGTCTATATCTGTGTATCTATCTATCTGTCTATCTGTCTGTCTGTGTGCATGTGTATGTCTGTCTATCTGTGTATATGTATGTGTATGTCTGTCTAGCTGTGTGTATATGTATGTCTGTGTGTATGTCTATGTTTGCCTATCTGTGTATGTGTGCCTATCTGTGTATATGTATGTGTATGTCTGTCTATCTATCTATCTGCTTAAATGTATGTGTATATGTGTGTCTATCTGTGTGTATGTGTGTCTATCTGTGTGTATGTGTGTGTCTGTCTGTCTATCTGTGTGTATGTGTATTTTTGTCGCTGTGTGTGTGTATCTGTGTATATGTGTATGTCTGTCTGTTTGTGTGTGTGTATGTGTTTGTCTGTCAATCTGTGTGTATGTGTATATGCATGTCTGTCTATCTGTTTGTATGTGTATGTCTATCTGTGTGTTTTAGTGTGTGTATGTCTGTCTATCTGTGTGTATGTGTCTGTCTGTCTATGTGTATGTCTTCTATCTGTGTGTATGTGTATGTGTATTTTTGTCTCTGCCTGTATGTATGTCTGTTTGTGTGTGTATGTATGTGTGTCTATCTGTGTGTGTATATGTCTGTCTGTGTATGTGTATGTCTGTCTGTGTATGTCTGTGTGTGTGTGTGTGTGTGTGTGTGTGTGTCTGTCTGTCTGTCTGTCTGTCTAGCTGTATGTATGTGTATGACTGTCTATCTGTGTGTATGTCTGTGTGTATGTCTGTATGTCTTTGTCTGTGTCTATGTCTGTGTGTTTGTCTATGTATGTGTGTGTCTGTGTCTATGTGTGGCTATGTATGTATGTATATACTGTATGTATATGTATAAGCTCCCCGCTTACCTCTGGTGTGGGGAGGGATGCGCGTAGAGTGCCGTGCACATGCACAGTCAGTGGTTGCAGCGGCCATCTTAGGAGACAGCTCCGCAAGGGAGTATATGTCCCAGCAGCCGGAGGGGTGCTTGAGGAGAGGGAAGGAGGTTAGTTTGGCACGAACAGAGGAGCGCGCCAGTCGGAAGGAGGACGGCAAGGGGTGCCAGTAGCCCCTGAACTAGGCCAGATCTCCCCCGCAGGCCACAGCTAGACCCGGGGGCCCTTTCAGATTACGTGTACTGTAGGGAAGGCCCCAGATAGGGACGCTCCCCCTTAGTACACAGCAGTGATACCACACCGGTGACCAGACGTTACGCAGTGATCTGCGGCCTGCGGTCTGGTACCACAGACCACACTACAGACATTAAAGGAATGTAACACTGTGCTCACCACAAACAAGGCGGGACCCCGGTACTGAGGTGGGAATGGGTAGAAACGCCACCCACAGCCACGGGGCACGTCTGGAGAGTGGATGGTCGAGGTAGCTGGGTCGGGATTAGAGAGGTGAGAATGGTCTTGATACTTGCCGAGGTCCGGGGTAGGAGCCGGTAGAATAGTAGAAGTCCGAGTGCCGTGATCAGGGGTTATAGCCAGTAGGATCGTAGGAGTCCGAGTGCAGTGGTCAAGGTTGGAGAGATGCGGAAGGTTAGAGGTAAGCCGAGGTCAGTAAGCCAGAGGTGCGGAGTCCAAGGGTAAAGCCGGGTCGGTACACAGGAGATCAATCTGAAAAGCAAGGCAATGGAACACGAGACAAGGCAAGGCTAGGAACCAGGAAGTGGGAGAACAACACTACCAGGAACTATGCTCAGCGAAAGTGCCAGTGGCACAGCTGAGCATATATGGGAAGGATGACCAATGAGACAGGTGGAGCGGAGGTGCGGCCTCAGTGG
Organism: Ascaphus truei; assembly: GCF_040206685.1. NCBI lineage: Eukaryota > Metazoa > Chordata > Amphibia > Anura > Ascaphidae > Ascaphus > Ascaphus truei. The sequence continues at coordinate 79,814,954 of NC_134486.1, read as the reverse complement.
AGGCAGGGATAGGTTAAGTGTTGCAGGAGACAGGCGGGAGTCATTGGGTAGTTAGAGAATGTTGACACGCAGCTGGAGAGCCGTGCATGTGCGTCACGTGTGCGCGCCGCGCAATGCAGATGCACGCCATAACCGGGGGGCGGAACCAGGCTCCATGAAGTTGTTAAAGTCCCTCTGTGGGCACGTGCGCAGTATGCTGCGTGGGAGTGTGCGGGACGGCAGGTAAGGAGGGAGTACGCCGCGGGGGACGTGCGCCCCGATTCCTTACTGGGAGGCACTCCTGCTGGAGCTCCCTCAAGAGACGGACACAACCGGTAAGCAGAGAGGGGATTTGGCAAACCCCGCGCCGTGGGATCACAATGCGGCCATGCTGATTCTGGATCTCCAGTATACCCTGGTCTGGCCTGAAACCAGGAATGTACCATCGTGCACCAACAATCTCACACAGGGGTAGCGCTACTCCACACACTTTGGGTGGGCATTGTTCAGTGGACACCGGAGTGGTTAGGTGCCCAGGGCACGCTCAGTACTTTGGGGGAAACCCCACTGCGGTGGTGAACATTGTGTTGGGGGACATTGTATTGTTGTGGGTATTGTGTTGATATATGTGCATGTGCTAGTAAATTAGTTATATATACACCTGTGTGTGTATTCTTACTGAAATTGGTTCCTGTGAGGGGTTATCACACTACGCTGGGATCCCTCCCAGGTGGAGGCGCTGCACCAAGGACGAAATAGATCACCCCAGGCTTCCAGTGGCGGAGGATTAGGCCTCCTGTATGCAAAACAGGTAATTATCACACATAGTTCCCATAGTCATAGGGAAAGGGGACACAGGACAGGACACCCAGAGTTATTGGTGCCATAGCACCCTCGGTACTTTGGGGGAACCACTCAGTGTTTGTGGTCACAGCATTATACTGTTGGTACCTGATATTGTGTGTTATTTGTGGTTAGTGTGTGTACAGTAAAGCTTAGTCATATACATTGTGTGGTGTATTACTTATTTCTGTGTGTTGATTCCGGTGAGGGGTTATCCCGCCAACGCTGGGATCCCTCACAGGTGGAGCGGCTGCACTGAAGGAGAAAGAGCTCACCCCAGGCTCCCGAAGGCGTAGGCTTAGGCCTCCAGTGAGCAGACCGGTACAGCAGCACGCGTAGTTCCCTTAGGCATAGGGATTTAGGGTACCATGTTCATACCCTCCAAACAAGAGATCCGTCAGTGGGCCGTGGAGTTCCACGAGTCTCCCTGCCACATGGTTGCGGTGGGGGACATCCCGGCTGGCACAACCCCACAGCAAGTGTGTGCCTCCCTAAGGCAGTTTCCTGGTTTAGCCGGAGCGTGGGCCCTAGGCCGAAAGTGGGACCTTACCTACCACTAGAGTGTAGTCATAGTTACCGCTGGCAACGAGTTAAGTGAAGATGATGACCCCCGCGCCCTGCATTTTCCAGAAGCCCTACCCACTGGTTGCCCGCTCATATACCCCGACGTACCCATACAGATGGAGGATTTCAGTCCCCGACCAGCATCAGTGGGGCCTGAGACTAGCCCCAGACATAACAAAGCTAATCGAGAGTTGGCTCACAGCGGACAGTTGGACTGCCGTAGTCGACACTCGTCCGGAGGCACGGATGTCGAGGAAGTATTACAGAGATTGGCTGACAAATTTGCGCAGTCCTCTCAGGGTCATCGCTATCGCAAGCTATAAGCTTTCTCTGGGGTGCGGCCCACGATGCTGGGAGAAGAGGAGTTTGCAGAATGGAGAGACCATTTGGTGCAAGTGCTGCCAGAATGGACTTGCACAGACGCTATCAAGAGACAGCAAATCGTGGAGTGTCTGCGGCCGCCAACATAGTACAATTATATCGGGATTGCCATACAGAGGCTGATGCCCAAGCTCTGATTTGGACCTGAACCAAAGCCTATGGTACTAAGGACAAAACCATTCCGTTGCTGGCCCAGTTCCGTCCCTCAAACAAGGGAGAGGAAAGAATTATCGGAATTTCTTCGACTGCTGCAGCTGGTGCTGTGGACCCTGCTCAACAAGAAGGTAATCTGCATGGCTGATCTAGATGATTATCGAACCAAGCCATTCCTGCGGGTGAGCATCGCTTACACACACCCTCGTAGCCAGGATCTGCTGCACTCTCTCTACAGAGAACCCTCCTAACTTTGAGGACCTAATGGACCAAATACAAGATCAAGAGGTCATCCTGCAGTTTCAGACTCCCAAGACGTCCCGCGAATCATCCAAAGGGGAGAGTAAAGCCACTTCATCCAAGAAGTTTAGTGCGAAGGAGAATCCTGAGGAAAATACTCTCCAGGGTCCTTCACGACATACCCCCTCGACACCTATGAGCTCGGCTCCTAACCCTGGCTTCAATGCAACCTGAAGCAACCATTGCTTTAACTGCCACCAAGAAGGTCACTTCACACAGGACTGTCCGAAGTCAGACACTTCCACCCCAGGAGCCATGGCCTTCACTGTGCAATTGGCAGAACAGCCGTACACACCCTCGGATAGTGCCCCTGCGCCTGGCCCCAAAAAGGGGCCCCAATCGGATGCCTACAAAATGGAAGTCTTCACTTCCTCGGCGGTTCAAGGTGACCATCCAGAACATCTCGCCTCCTATACGGTTTGATGTCGGTCAAGCACTGGGTTGGATATACCCGGTTACTCAAATAGAATCCCTTACTCATGTAAAGTAAAATCACTGACTCATGGCTACCGTGCGAGAAGCCCCTACCGGATTGCAGTTCGACTTCTGGGAATCGTCCTTGCCCGCGGAGTGAAAGAAACGGCTAAGCAACAAGCTGGCAGAACGCGAGGAGGTGTTCTCCACCAGTGAGATGGATGTGGCCTGCAGCAAGAGTGCTCAACACATGATCCGATTGAATGACGCCACTCCATTTCGGGAGCGGCCCAGACGCATAGCTCCCAGAGATGTGGAGGATGTGAGGATCGTCCTGAAGGACGGCGGATTTCATAACGGAGTCCCGTAGCCCATATGCCTCTCCTATTGTGGTAGTGTGGAAGAAGAACAGATCCATGCGCCTATGTGTGGACTACCGCACCCTGAACCGCTGCACGGTCCCGGACCAATATACCTTGCCGTGGATTGAAGAGATCCTCAGTGCCTGATCAAGCAGTCAGTGGTTCAGCGTGCTGGATACTACCAGGTACCCATGAGCCCCGAAGACCAGGAGAAGACAGCGTTTGTCTGCCCCTTGGGGTTTTACCAGTTCACCAGGATGCCCCAAGGCATTTGTGGTCCATCTGCAACGTTCCAGAGGTTAGTGGAAAAGACCATTGGTGATATGAATCCCTGGGAATGTCTGTTCTATCTGGACGATATCATTGTGTTCGGAAAAACATTAGAAGAGCACGAAGAACACCTTCTGAAGGTTCTGCATCGACTGAGAAAAGAAGGTCCGCTAAGGTCAAAGCCATAGTGAACTGGCCTATACCAGATAATGTGATGGAGCAACGATCCTTTCTGGGGTTTTGCGGGTACTACCGAAGATTCGTAGAGGGGTACTCAAGCAAGGGCAAAGTCCTCAATAATCTGTTGAAGATCTACCCAGAAGAGCCTCGGCAAAAAGCTGCAACCCCGCGAACACTGTTCGGGACAATGGACTTCCGCCTGCGAGAAGGCCTTCACCAGGCTGAAGAAGAGCCTCACTGAAGCCCCTGTCTTGGCCTATGCAGACCCGGAACAACCGTACATCCTGTACGTGGACGCCAGCTTCAACGGGCTGGGAGCGGTATTACACAAAAAAAACCCTGCAGGCCTCCGGCCGGTAGCATATGTGAGCCGCAGTCTGACGCCGAGCAAGCAGAACTACCCAGTCCATAAACTGGAATTCCTAGCGCTCAAGTGGGCTGTTGTAGATAAGCTACACAATTATCTTTACGGGGTCTCCTTTGAAGTGCGAACCGACAATAATCCTTTGACATATATCCTGACCTCCGACAAAGTTAGATATCACCTGTCACAGGTGGTTGGCTCCCCTGTCTAACTATCAGTTCACGCTTAAGTACAATGCAGGGCCATTGAACATTGGAGCCGATGCTCTGACCAGAAGGCCTGGACTGAGTGAAACACTAGACGATGGCCCGTGGGAAGAAATTCTTGGCCCTGGGATTCGGGCCTTGTGCTCCACAACGGCTATCGTGCAGGACAAAGTAGCCTTTTCCGAACTCAGAGTAGCGGACTCATCGGGGTGTCAGTCAAAGGCAGTTCCTGCAGCATACTGCCATCCAGAAAGCATGTCCATTACGCAAGATACCATGATGAGGTGAAAGAAATTAGTGGTACACCAGATGCAAGACCTGGTGGCCAAAGCCATACGTCAGGCCATCCAAGAAAACAACTCTTCCATAGTGAAGCGTGCTCCCGCCGACAAGGTCGCCGTCATCATGAGGGAATGGAACAAGTTCTGCATAGACTGTGGCCTTCTCTACTAGGTTATCCCCTATCTCAACCATCCCTATAGGAGACAACTTGTCCTGCCCAGAAGCTTGCAGTACCATGTTCTACGATCTCTGTATGATGATCACGGACACCTGGGAGTGGACAAAATATTTGGTCTAGTAAGAGATAGGTTTTTCTGGCCCAAGATGCAGGAATCAGTGGAGCGCCATTGCCTGAGGTGTATGCGGTGTATACAGCGAAAAACACTGCCTACACATGCAGCCCCAATGGACCACTTAAAGAGCTCTGGTCCCATGGACCTAGTGTGCATGGATTTCCTCTGCATTGAGGCAGACTCAAAGGGTATCGGGAACGTCTAGTAGTAACAGACCATTGCACCCGATACGCTCAAGCGTTCCCTACCAAAGACTAGAAATCTCTCACAGTATCCAATGTACTGTGGTTCCTTGAGAAAGTCACTACGTGTGACGAAACATGTTGGAGCGTCGTGACGCGACGCAGTGTGAGGAGGCGGAGCATTGATCGTGGGCTTGATACTAGGAAGCAGCAGCGTTTTCAACACAGCGTATCCACTCTAGACCTCTAGCTCTGACTGAGGTCTGATACGCGGAAGATAACACTAACACAGAAGGGATTTTATCTTCAGCGTGCCAGGAGGCATTATTATCCCACAACGGAACCGGACAACATGTGTAAGGAACCAGTTGCATGTCCAACAAGGTCTGCGGTCAGTACACCATATTCAATATCTGAGAAGGGACATTCTCTATTGGTGATATTTGATCTCTGACTGCTTGTGCCACACGGCTGTTCATGAACTGTATCTGGTATAGATGACTTACCCTCACTGTTTGCTTCATTAACCATTGATGCCCCCCTCTCCTGCCTCTGATCCTATACCTCACACTGCTTGTTCACTGTTACATTTTGCAACCATATGTTTTAATTGTATGCTTTTTAATCTCACCTGAGAGCATAGGTCCAATTGACCACTCTACCGCTCAATAAATCTAATTTATTTTCTCTATTACATCACGGAGCTGGCGCTTCTTTCTTTTTGGTTTTATATACATATGTGACGCAACCCAACACATTTTGTCCCGGTGACATGTGACTTCATCATAGGTGCTATAATAATTGTATATATGTAAATATGAGTATGTATTATGCATTGTACAGAAACAATTTTTTTTTTTAGGATTTATATATCCTGAGACCAAAAAATGAACAACTGTGACCTTGAGAAGTTTTCTGTCCCTGGAGTTAAGCTGGAGCCTTCCTTCAGACCTGACATTACAAGCTACAAGGCGACAGTGGCTAGCCAGCTGGGACGAATCAGAGTGGATGTGTGTCCCAGTGACACAGGAGCATGCTATACCATGATGGTGAGCTTAAAGGAGGGTGGGCAATGTAATGCAACAGCTAGATAATAATGTTTCTTATATTTGACACTGAATGATTTTCATTTTGCTGTATGGACAGATCCACTGCAGTCATTCTCCCTCCACAGAGGTAAAAGAGAAGTTTAACAGTTTAGTGTTAGGACCAGAAAATTTGGTTATGCCTTGACGTGGCTTGCAGGCTTATAATGCTTTGGCCAAAGGGTTTAACTAAATGACCTTTACTCGTGAGAATATTATTATTGTAGTATTTAACTATATACTATTTACTATATATTTTGTCACATTGGATGTAGCATTGGGCATTTCTGTCTTTTTGTTGTAACCATGTTACATATATTTGACACGCTGCTAAAACATATATGTAGCCCTTTTTCTGAACCCTCCCAAAGGAACTACTGGTCACTGTACAACACCTGCGGCTCCAGGAGATCTGAGCCTCCGCTAGCTGGGAGCCTGGGGTAACACTCATACACTTACTTAGCGCAGCACCTCCACTTACCCAGGATCCCCGTGATGTGAGATTCCCCTGGGCAAGAAACATACAACACCATATGATTGTAACTGGTTTTACTAATAATAATGCACGGTAGCAATAACACAACATGTACACTTATACTCTAACGGTATAACCTTAACATGTAACCATAGTGGCTAGGCCACTCTCATCAGGAGCAACGTCTCCGTCCCCTCACCGCGTGCCCCACACACTGTGTCCATATATATTAATGTGATGGTATAGGCTCAGTTCTTTAACCACTCGCTCAGTGTTCCTAAAGAGTTTAGCCTAGGGCGGGATCAGCGCCTGTTGACCGGTGTTGGTGCACTTGATGTTATAGTACCTTCCGGTCACGGCGGAGACCGGTACCTCTTCGCAAAGGGTCAGATGAATCACGGTCTGCCTCTTGCTCTTAATGTTCAGCTGTCTGGTCCCAGACGACTAGCTAGCAACCTGCTCCGCACGCTTGTCTCTTTGTCCCTAGCTGTCTACACAGTAAGGGTGATGCTCGCTACTACTATAGGCCTTCCCTGCAGCACAGCAACCTTTGGTGTCTTCAGGGAACACTCGTAGGGGCCTATGGGGTAGCCTGTCCTATGCAGGTGGGTCACTGACCCCCTGCACAAACACTACCTCTCTCTTCACCTCCCGGATCCCCTCTGACTACTTCTCCCTAACCTCTGCAGCAAACGCACTGCACTCACACTGAACCTGCAGCAACCCACTGCACTCACTCGGTACCTGCAGCAACCGCACTGCACACACACTGAACCTGCAGCAACCCACTGTACTCACACGGTACCTGCAGCAACCGCAATGCACTGCACACACACACTGTGCCTACTTGTCAGCGCTCACAGCACTGACAGCCGTGACACTGAAAAGACTGCACACTCAAACCTAAGGGCAGGGTCCCTAACCTAGGGGCTGTCCCTCAGTACCTACCTCCTACCCTGGTGGGGATTGGGGCCTGCCTGGGATCTGGGGAACTACCTTACCTGGTGTAGGAGCCACTTGCTCCCTACACCCTTCCTCCCCCTTCTTGCTCCCAGCTTCAACTGCCAAACGTGGTCCCCGCAACATTGCAGAATTCCTCCACAGGAGAAGCTGCAAAACTCTATTTGCTGGCTGGCTGCACATGATGTGTGTGAAAGGGCAATCCCCAGAGGCTGCTGGGAATTGTAGTCCACTCAGGACATCTTTAGCATTGGGACCGCGTGCGCTACCCTTACTGCGCCTGCGCGACCAACGCGCACGCTCGCGCAACCTGTCATGGCGGCCCCCGCTAGCCGGGTGTGCCGCAGAGCCTCGGAGCGCTACATGGGTGGTCTCTGGGGCTGAAAAGAGACCGGGGTTACATATATATATTGTTCAACAGTAGCACTACTATGTTCACCCTCAGCTCATTTCCCCCTGTGACTGAGTATGAGGTCTCTGTTCTCCTCTCATCATCTCACCCTATAACCAACCTCCTTGATTCTAGTACCTCACATCTCCTCCACTCCATCTCTGGCACACTAAGCACCACCATAATTCACCTTTTTAACCTCTCATCTCTCGTACATTCCCATCTTTCTTCAAACATGCAGTCATCACAGCAATTATAAAGAAACCCCCTCTTGACCTAGCCTCCCTCTAACAAAACCACTCTCTTTCTCTTCTCCCCTTTACCTCCAAGCGTTTTCAGCGGCTTGTATACTGCCGTTGACTCACTTTCTCTCCTCCAACTCCCTGCTTGACTATTTGCAATCTGGTTTCCATCTCCTATACCAGGGGAGCACAAACTTTATCCACTGCACCACCCTGGGTGCGCTCCCCCCTTACCTTTTCTATGGCATCAAATGATGCTGCGTGGTCACGTAACATCACTTTGCCATGGCGTCGCGTCACCGAAGACAAGGTAAGGGATGTTGCAGAGACCGCACATGATCCCCCGTCATTAATTTAAATGCCTTGTGGGAGGAGCGTGGGGACTCTGCAACCTCCTTCTGCACACTCTCTACTCCATTGGCAACTGTGATGCAGCACTCTGCTGGTTCACGTCCTACCTATCCAACCACTTTTTCTGGGTTTCCCTCTCTGGTTTCTCCATCTTTCACCCTCTTTCTGTTGGGGTCCCTGAAGGTTTTTCCTTGTCCCTCTTCTATTCTCACTCTACAAATCTTCCCATGGTGAACTAATACAATCTTTTGACTTTCACTATCATCTCTATGTCCTCCTCTAACTTCTATCCCCCTCTCTTGTCCAGTGTAACCAACTGTCTCTAGATTGTAATCTCTCACGAGCAGGGTCCTCGTTATCTCTATGTATCTGTTTATACTTGTTTGTCCTTATTTGGTATTCTATTCTATTTATGTAATATATATAACTCTTTACCCCCATTGTACCGCACTGCGGAATATGTTGGTGCTTTACAAATGAACAATAATTATAATATAGTTATGGTGACTAACTGGCAAAAATTTGGCAAAACCATCTGCCTTATTTACAACAGTAAGGTCAGCAGGAACTTAGTGCAGGTGGATTGAATTATGTGATTCAGCAGTGTTACAGTAGGTGTATATGTACTGTAGTGGTTGCAGTTAAGTAAGGAGGTCCCCTTGTTGGTAAGTTGAACTGAGTTATAGTGCTTATGTACATTTAGTTTATATCACAAGACAAATAAAAGTAAAGCAAAGGTAATATGATGCCTTTTACATGAAATAAGGGACTAATACTGTATGGTTACAATCCTTTTTTGCCTTTAATTTATGTAAAAGACTAATAAAAGTATATACAGACTGGGGGGATCATGGCTGTAAGGCAGTGCCTAATGCTGCTTACCACAGGATGGGTTTGTGGGTGCTGCATGCAAGCCTTTCACTCAGAATATTGGGGGTACGGCTTGTTATATGACTGGCAAACTCCAGGGTTCTGTGTGATACTTTTTAGTTGGGAATCATTTATGTTGCTGTTATTTTTGCTCAATGCTTTGGCCTTTACCACCCATTACCTCCGTCATTGTTATCTACTCATTTTTGTAGTATTCGTTTTAGGTAGGGAAACATAAGCATAGAGAGGGTTAAAACAAAAACCACTGAATAGTACATTCATGTGTTTACAACAAATTTTCAAACTTCATGAAGTATTTAAATTGTGAAACTAATTTTAAAAATGATGGTGTTACATTGGCTTTAATACTGTTGCCATTTTAATATACAACTGAACCTCGTTATAATGCGGTCCTCGGGGAATGAGACCACGTTATAACCGGGACCGTGTTATGAAATTTCGCCGCGCGAGGACTTACCGGCATCTGCAGCTATCTCCTCTCTGCAGCTCTCTCCAGCTCTCCCTGCTTCATCAGGCTGCATCCACGTGCGTGTCACTTAAGTAGACTTCTACAACAGTGGACTGCACTGTGTACTATATGTTAAGTTTGTTTTTAGAGTCTGTGACATCACACAAACCCTGTGGCTTGCAGGTAGAGAATTGGTACTAGCATATGAAAGGTCCTGGGTTTGATTCCTGTATGATATGGTATAATTTATAAATTATTTTAATTTAATGTATAATTTATAAATTATTATTTTATTTATTTTATAAATTATAAATTATTATATAAAATAATAATTTATAAATTAAACCATATCATACAGGAATACACCCTCCCCCAAAGCTAAAATTTTGAACGATTTTGAAAAAATTGTCGGGACATCGGAACGTTTAATGAAAATCCGGGACATATGGTTACCCTAACCATAACTCTTGATCATTAAATTCCTGGGTTTCATAAGTCGTATCCATAAATATTTAAATTGAGTTCATGCGTTAGTGAGGCGTGCTCAACTCCAGTCCTCAAAACCCACCCAACAGGTCAGGTTTTCAGGATATCCCTGCTTCAGCACAGGTGGCTCAATCAATTGTTCAGTCATGAGCTTTAAGACTGTTTCACAGCTAAATGCTAGTGGCACTCTCAATCTCAAAGTCTTTTTCTTCAAATGTTAATGCACAGAAGTGAAGTTTGTGCCTTAAAAACCGTTGTATGCAGGAGATGAAAATCAAGGTCAACTGAAATCTGATTTCATACACTGCTATGAAGGCCTCAATTCATGAAACCTTCAGGGTTAAGTGAGCAATCCGCTGAATGTTTTCAGTTTCAGATGATGCCCTAAAGCTCCTCAAAGCATATTGTAGGTTGTTTGAATTAAGTATTTATTTTCTCATCCACTTTTTCAGGGAGGAGATGGTTCAAAGGTGATCACACTGAAAGATGGCCTGAACACTGTGATAGTAGAGGTGACAGCTGAAGATGGCACTGTGAAGAAGTATGTTCTAGAAGTGACCAAGTTGTCTGCAAGTCACGCTTCACTTCAGGGAATCAAGCTGTCCGAGGATCTGCAGCTGGTTCCATCATTTGCTTCAGATGTGTATGAATATTCATGTATGTCTGTCCTGCATCCCACGTTTTAATATTTGCCTAAATAAATATAGGAAAGGGATTTCAGAGGCACTGGTCAAATAATTCCAACAGTTTGAAAAGCTAAATGAAGAAGCAAAGTGGTTATTATTGTCAAACGCATTCATAGCTCTATAAGCTTTTCAGGCATAGAAACGTATTGGACTAAGCTGATATAACATGCACATGCACAAATATTTGTGTGATACTCTGGGGCAATATATTTGGTAAGTGGTGCTACTCCATAAGAAACCTTGTGCCGCTGGAAGCACTTTATGGCCCATTCCCATGAATGTCTCATGGAGTAGCACTACTTAGTAGATATGCCCCAATGTCTACAGAAATTAAATCTCCAGAGCTTTGCACAAGTGTTGCTGTTGTGTCTTCCCCTGTTGACCTTTAGCCAATAGTAATAGGCACCTGTAGATTATATCCCCATTATTGGGGCTTAGCTGTTTGACGTGGTTTGAGAAAGCAGCTATAATAATAAGTGGTGACTCTCGAACATTGCTTAGATTCCTGTCTGTAATAACGGAGCACATACATCAAATGCCGGTAGGGGTTATCGCACCCTTTCCAGTTTTAACTTGCATTGAATGGGAATTAACACCGTAACACGTACAATAACCCATACTGGCACTTGATGTATGTGCCCCAATGTGCCTAATATGTTTATGTGCAGCCTACATACTATACATATTCCAGAGTTCCTTTTCTTCTATGTCTGACTCCTATCCCCCATGGATAAACTTTAGTTGTCTCTACAATAAAGTATAGCTGTTATCAATCCTTAACAACCATTCAAGTGAACAGCTCTTTTCAATTAATAATGGCTATTGCACTTTATTATTTATTATTTCAGAGGGGGAGAGGCATAAACTTCTGCTTTAAGATTCTGTAGCTTGTAAACCGACATAGATTTATAGTTCACGAAATGAAGATAAAAGCTAAAACATTGTACATCACGTGGTTATAAAATGTAATTTTATAATAGTATAGTTTTATATGACACAAGTCTCAATCTGAAGGGTTCCCAGGCTGTGGTGCCCCATTCATTTGAATGTTGCCTTGCCCTTTCCCAGCATCCAAGGTCACAGCATTCAAGGTCAGAGCATCCATGGTCTCAAAGCATTTAATGGAATCTCACTCCTTGAAGTCTACTTCTTACAATAAGATTTGTTTTTTGCTCGAAGACTTAAATTCTCCACTCATTGAGGGCTTGGTGGCTTTGAAGACTACTTTTCAGTGACAAGTCAATCATGGTGTTATTTGTAGTGGACCTGTAACTCTTATTTGTGCAATTAATGTTCAGGTTTTATTGCAGAAGATTTTTATGGTTACAATATTCTAAAAGTTAATATAAAATAATAGTAAATGTTAAAAGAGCCATCTAAATGTGCATGATAATATATTAACGTCCTTTCAATTTTTCATTCTAATGTTTAAGTTAGATTTTTGATTAAAACAATATTTTACAAATAGGTACAGTTCCATATTATTTGAGCAACATAAGCATACACCCGTCTGTCCAGGACAACAATATGCAAGTCACGGTGAATGGAAATGATAATATTAAACCTGTTTCTGCTGCTATTGGAGATACGTTTGTAGAAGTGCAAGTTACGTCGGCAGATGGCACCAAATCACAGGTACAGTAGTGTAAGAAATTAAACAGTCATTTGTTTTATCAATGCCTCCAAGCTGAGTGTTATTATGGTCCATATCTACTAACCAGTGCTACCGGTATGCCGTAAGACACCGTCCGGTTCATTCAGTGACATTGCCCACTTGTGTGCAATAGAAAATATCCCCAAAACTTTATCCATGTTTCTAAAAAAGGAATGTGTTTTAATTAAAATACTCTTACCTACATCTAAAATATTGGATAGTTATAAAAACAAATTAAAATCCACAGCAAACGTTACATATGGTGGTCATAATTGATGCTTTTTCACTGGATTTGCCATTTTTACCCCAAGATGTCACTCAGTTTTCCCATGTGGATAGTAAATATTTTTTTAATTGGATCTTTATTTTGTCTACATTCATGTCAGAGCATTTTTTTAACGGAGGCAAAACATGAATAATGCCTTCCTTGCCTTTTCTTTGATTGATTGAAGTTATTCTTGATTTAATAAGCTTGTTAGTTAAGTGAATTGTGGCTTGAGAAAGTTTTCAAATAACTGACGTGCTGTGTATATGCACTGTATTTTACACACAGTAAGCACTTGCTGATCGGAGTTACCTCTTCTCACCTACAGTTATCACAGATAATTATCTAATGACTTACTTTATGCTGCTCGTTTACTGATCTTATATAATTGTGCCAAACACACATTGTAAAGTGGTTTAAAAGTTCAAATACTCTAACACGGAAGAGGATAATCGTTATATTTATTAATGTATAAAATATTTTATGAGGCAAGATACAGTGAGATATCTTATTTTTAAATATGTCCATATTGTTTTCATTTATATGACGCAATACTGATACAGTGTATATCATATTGGGCACTTTTTCTACAAATTGTGAATCTATCAATAACATGTCAATCCGTGAGTATGATTTATTCTGGGATGGGAAAAAGGTGTTGCCTCAGTCAGTGGGGTGGGAGATTCTTCAGATGTCTACTACTTGCAAATCGCTTAACAGTTTAGTTAGTACTTTGGTTTACTAATTATTTATTTTGACTTACTGTAGGTTTACTGTATCATTGTTACCCGCACACAGCTGCCATGTTGTGTCAGTTTCACTGATGTCCAAGATCAGATGAAGTATGAGTGCCCTATTTCCCTTACTTCTTTTTACAGACCCATCTCCATTAAAAGAAGGTAAGACAAATGTATTAAAGTGCAGACATTAAAATTAGCATCAACTGCACTCTTCAGCTATGAACTCTGACCATGTGAAGCTGAGTGGCACACATCAAAGACTGCAAAAGAAAAATGGTATTAAATTGTAGCTTCTTTGCTTGAGTTCCTCCCCATTCCGCAGTACCTGGCTATAATGACATCTCTGTGGAGAGAGTGAAATATATGGGTCTCTGGAGATTATTTGTTGGATAGAGAGCTACAGTGTGAGGTTGTGATAGTGCCTATCTCAGGGCTGCCCAACTCCAGTCCTCAAGGGCCACCAACAGGTCAGGTTCTAAGGATATCCCTGCTTCAGCACAGGTGGCTCAATCAGTGGCTCAGACAACAACTGAGCCACTGATGGAGCCAACTATGCTGAAGCAGGGATATCCTTAAAACCTGACTAGTTGGTGGTCCTTGAGGACTGGAGTTGGCTACCCCTGGCCTATCTGATAGGACTCTTTGATGAGAATCTCTTTCGGGATAGGTAAGATTTACGATATAATAGTGTAATAATACCTCTCCTATGGGAATCAAAGATATGTGTCTGGTGGGATTTTCTGTTGGACAAGACAGGATCTACAGTAAAGGTGTAATAATGCCTCTGATGAGAGTGGTTCATATATGTCCCTGGTGATATTCTCTTTTGAAGTGGGTGAAATCCACATTATGAGTGTGTGATAATGTCTCTATGGTTGGAATAATTGATATGTGTGTCTGATGGTATTCTCTGCTCGGGAGGATACCAACTCCAGTAGGAAAGTGTAATAATATCTCTCTGATGTGGATGACGTGTTGAGGGAACAGGTTCAGAGGTTACAATGTCTTTGATATAAAGAGTGAAAAATAGGTATCATTGATGGTGTTTCTGTGGTGGCGAGAGCTAAAATATGTGTTTTATGATCAAGCCTTAGTTGGGTGTGAGATATTTCATATGTGTCTCTTGTGTACACTAAGAATGATCCTTCCATGTGTATGTTGAGGTGGGTGAAAGGTACTGCTGCGACAGCTTTTATTCTAACAAATCGCTGTTTTTTCCCTGGCTTTTTCCTGGAATGCGACACTCTTCACCTGGCGCATGCCGCATTCATTTTGCGTTCCCAGCCACGGGTCATGCGCGGTTGACGCGCGGTTGATGCGTTTATTGAGAATGGTTCGAATTTAATAGGTTGCAATTCTTCGCGTGTCCGCCAGATGGCAGATATTCATGAATTGTAATGCGCATGCGCTTCAGTAATGTGTCGACTTGCAGGTGTTTCGTTTAAAAAAGATACCACAGTGTGCTATTGTAACTTGGCCTTGAGACTGAAGGAAGAGGTTGCAAAAATGTATCAATTTAGGCTTTTCATATTAAAGAAAGACAAAGACCAGTTTCGGTTACAGTATTCTCCAGAGACCCGCCCGCCATGAGTGTTCAAGTGCAGCCCGCTTTCCAAAAACCCGACAGAAGTTACGCGTATTTGATATGGGCCGCGATTAATGCAACAGAGGATAAGATGGCAACAGTTGTTCAAATTTATCAGTATTTTATCGAAAACTATGAATTTTACAAATTTTCGCCAACTCCTCATACGTGGAAGCGTGCAATAAGGAAAAGGTTATGTAGCGATCCCTGTTTTTATCGTATTGAGCCACAATTTGTTGGAGGGTGTTGGTGTGTATCACCAGCTTTTTCCTGTATCTATGATCATGATGACGGCAAAAGGCGAAGGGTCGTGTTAAAACCAACTAAGAAACGACAGTCGCTGCCAAGCAATGCACCAGCACCGGCTTCCAATGACGGTCCCGCCGTCAGTGACAACCCTGAGCCTGAGCCGGATTTCGCGTGCAGTTTCGATCAAGCTTGCATGTACCTAAGCAATTTCCAGCCTCATCAGCTGACTACAGGTGGACTAGTCCCGCTGCAAACTATCGACGTGGATGATCAAGAACGCTGGACTAGCAGTGGACCGGCGCCGGCGCCAGCTGAATGGGAAATTCTATGGTGAGTATTGTTGCCGTATTATTTTCTGTGTTTTTTTTATTTTGACAATACAGTATCAATATCGGTGCGATTCAAAAGTCAAGCGATTCTCCTGTAAGCAATATCATTGGCTGAGCGGCTTCTACAGTGCTGCAGATACTGAACAATTGGTGGAATGCTAGGCGCATGCGCATTGGAGCCTTCTTGAAACGCATATGCGTGTCATCGCATCGACGGTAGGCGCATGCGCATGTGAACAGGAGACGCCCCCCGAGAAAATTATTGGTGGGACTGGCTGGGAACTTCTTTAGGGGGCTGACCATTACAGTAAAACTTTTCTTTTTGTTTTTCCCCAGAAAAGAAAACGTCTAATGGAGGGATTTCGATGGATAATATCGCTTTGTGTAACAATGCCTGCACATTGCTGAATCGGATTTAAAAACCCACGTACCGGAGTCTACAGTTTAGTTGCCGTTGTTATTGATTAGGATAGAATACTGTACCTGAAACAGTAAGCTGATGTTTTCCGGCCATACAGTATACTGTACAATACTTTTTTATATACAGTACAGTATACTGTGTAATAAACCCGAAAAAATAAAAACTATGCATTTATTCTACATGTATCACATACATTATGTGTCTTCTACAGTATACAGTGCCAGTACATACAGTACAGTACAGTTTGTGTCTTCTATTTTTTTTTAATACTCATACTGAGCATGCCTACAGTATACAGTGCAGTATGCGTCGACATTCTAGAAACACTGTATTTTGTTACAGTAGCAAAGGAGCAAATGGAACAATGTAAGACAAATCTACATGTTCTTTTATTGGTGGAGTAAGTACAAAAACATTTATTTACAAATACTATACAATGTAGAAACATTTTAAGTGCACAGCAATTCAAAACATCAACAGGTGTATGTTTTACTGCTACATGTGTGAAAACATTTATGTCAGTCAGTATGGTTTACAGTCACATGTTTTAAAAACAAATTCTTTATTCATAAAATAAGCAAAACGCAACATCTCCTTTATTAAAGAACGACAAGTCAAAACATATACTGTACAGTGGGATGGTGTGCAAAACAGTCTGCACCAGTACAGTCCTTGAGGGCAGCAAACAGGGCGGGTTTTCAGGGTAACCTTTGAAAACCGTGCCTGTTTGCGGCCCTCAGGGACTGGAATTGTGCAGGTCCTGTGTGTGTGGACAGCAAGTTAAAACATTTCTGTATAAATACAAGTAAAAAAAACACACAACAACATCTCCTTTATTTAAGTACAGCTGGTCAAAATATGTAGAGTACAATACAGTTCAGCACAACAGTATGGTCTTACAGAAAGTCCTCCGCATTGTCCGTCCATGGCCTTACCTGTGATTACAAAAAAAACTTTATTCATAAAATACAGTATACAAACGAAACATCTCCTTTATTAAAGAAACATATACAGTACAGTGGGATGGTGTGCAAAACTGTCAGTCAGACCTGCACCACTACAGTCCTCGAGGGCAGCAAACAGGACAGGTTTTCAGGGCAACCTTGAAAACCGTGCCTGTTTGCGGCCCCCAGGGACTGGAATTGTGCAGGTCCTGTGTGTGTGGACAGCAAGTTAAAACATTTCTGTATAAATACAAGTAAAAAAACCACACAACAATATCTCCTTTATTTAAGTACAGCAGGTCAAATCATGTAGAGTACAATACAGTTCAGCACAACAGTATGGTCTTACAGAAAGTCCTCCGCATTGTCCGTCCATGGCCGATTCCTTGCATGGCGCAAAACGCCATTAATGCAGTCTCGAACGCCTTTCATTACAGGATCTGTAATTGGATAAAAGCGCCGCATTTCATCCCGAATGTTCCGTCTTAAATTGGCAGGAAGTGCCTTTTTTACACGATTTCCGTCATAGTTCACTTTGAAGGCCCAGTCGCAGTACAACGAGTAGGGAACATGGTGCTTAAAAAGTAACAAGGCATACTTGTGGGGTGCACCAGCACTCTTCACCCTATACTTCTCCCTGAGCACCGGTGGCAGATCGCACAGGGTGATGTCGGGCACCGTATCGATGCGAGCGACTGTAGGTCTTTTGGGAGCGGGTGTGCTTGAGGTGACGGGCGATGGTAGGTTGTCTGGGAGGAAGCTTTCCTCCGGTCTTGGTCGCCGTGTTGTCTCCCGGCGTGGTCTTGACGGGGTTGTCATGTCCTCCTCAACGGCATACATGTACACTACATCTTCTGGTGGAGGGGGTGCGCTTGGTGATGGAAGGGGGTCGAAGGTCCCATTCATCACATCCATGTCACCCCCCTGCTCCAGCGTCGGGGAAACAGGGGCATTAACACCGAGCAAATAATGTATGCCCGCTATGTCAGCCTCTATCTTCTCCATCCGTCGATCCATCTGTTGATCCATATGTATCATCCGTTGATCCATTTGTAGCATCCGTTGCTCCACATTTAGCATTGTCTCCAGAAGCAGATCTATCTTTGCTAGCACATTAGAATTCCCGGGGAGATCCACAGTTATCCCATTCAGCATCCGGTCTAACGAGCTGCTTCTTGTGCATGGCGTGTGAACATCTGGGGGGATGGGTGCAACGGAGGATGAGATGGGGGTTCCATTTAGAGAAGCGGCAGCGACATCGAAGAAGAGTGGAGGAGGTGACCTGTGGATATCCGGTAGAGGAGAAGCGGCAGCGTCGTTGAAGAGGGATGGAGAAAGTGACCTTTGGATTTCTGTGCGAGAAGCAGAGTCGTCTTAGAGCAAAGGAGAAAGTGACCCGTGGATTTCAGAAGCAGCGTCGTTGGATAGAACTGGAGAAGATGGCCTGTGGGTTTCCGTGAGGGCGGCAGCAGTGTCAAGGACAAGGGATGGAGAAGACGGGCTGAAGATTTCCGGGACAGCGGCGGTAGAGTTGTCGAAGCGTATGTGAGGAAGTGGTCTGTGGGTTCAATGGGATGGCTGCCAATCATTTTGCGTCGAGAGTACATCACCGTATATCTTCTTGACATAATAAGGCTGACGTCTATGAAAACCCTTAGCCTTTGGGGTCAGCAGAAGGTTTTCTTTATTGGCCTTAGCCTGTCGCTTTTGCCTTGGCGTGGAAACGGCAACCGCCTTTCGCTTTTTCTGCTTGACAGGCACGGCAGAGGCGAGTGGGTTCCTGCGTCCGTAGAATCGGGGTTGCTCCATGGAAGCAGGTGGCACAATGCAGTTCAGACAAGGGCAAGTTCAGATAAAGATCATGGAGTGGTGGGCTATGCAAAGTGTGTAACCTTTTATGCATGGCGACCAGGTACAGGTGTTGAAAGTGGGCGTACTCTAATGTGAGTCATTATCGTATAAATACACCATCCATTTTGTGGATTCACTGCACATTGAATACACATCGACTAAACATCGAATATACATTCTTGTGTTTGTATTTCTTTCTACTCGCAGGAATGCCTGTTAAAAAGATTTCCAAGAAGCTCAGCATGCGAATTAAGGACATGCACACGAGCGGACACCGAATTGCTGCTATCCAACGCTGGTTAGCTACTTCTGGCATCGTTGTGCCAGCAACCACCGTGAGCTATCATGCACACGGAAAAACAGAGACCGCAAAAGGGCACCAAGGGTAACTAACGCGCACGTATATTTATACAACTTTAAAATAAAATTAATTTTAATTTAAATCTAATAATTTTGTTATTTCTGTTGATTTATATTACAACAGTATATATATATTTTGTATATTGATATTTATATTACAACATTATATATATATATATATATATATATATTGTATATTTATATTTATATCAGTACAGTATATATATTTTGTATATTTATATTTATATCAGTACAGTATATATATTTTGTATATTTATATTTATATTACAACAGTTTATATATTTTGTATATATATAGTACAACAGTATATATATTTTGTATATTTATATTTATATCAGTACAGTATATATATTTTGTATATTTATATTTATATTACAACAGTATATATATTTTGTATATATATAGTACAACAGTATATATATTTTGTATATTTATATTTATATCAGTACAGTATACAGTATATATTTTGTATATTTATATTTATATTACAACAGTATATATATTTTGTAAATATATAGTACAACAGTATATATATTTTGTATATTTATATATAAATTTTATATTGCTGCATATTAATAAAACAATATATTTTCTTTACATTGTAGGGAGACAACTCTTCTGGTGGACAAAATAAGTGAGGAGAATGATGAGAAGAGTGCATTAAGGGTCAAAAACACTCTGCAGGAAAAGCACAATCTGACTGTATCCGAGAGCAGCATAAAGAAGATGAGACGCAGCATTGGATGGAAATATGGACGTGTGAGGTTAGTACTGGACAGTACAGGAGGTAAAAGTGTTGTTTAGGAAACTGTACTGTACCGCTAAAATGATTTATTCCTTGTCATTACAGAGCGTACCCCATGATACGGGACGCAAACAAAATCGTAAGAGTGGTCCAGGCCCAGGCATGGATCGACAGTGGGGAAACTTTCCAGGATTGCATCTTCACTGATGAGTCTACTGTGTCGCTGGAGAGATTTGCAAGCTTTGCATTCCACAAAAAAGGCCGCATATCTTTGAAGCCGCGGCCAAAACACCCCGTGAAGCTGCATGTGTGGGGTGCCATCTCTAGGCGTGGACCAGGATGCATTGTCATCTTTGAAGGTAAAATATATCAAATATAATGTAGCCTTATGCACTGTACTTTACTAGTGTAACCTTACTGTATGCACTGTACTGTACTATTGTGCAGTTTTTTGAGGACTTTTCTTTTCTTGCTATAGGAATAATGAATAAAGCTTTCTTCCAAGACAACATTGTCCCTGAGATAGTGCAACATATCACACGCGTGTTCCCCAATGGTCACCGCTTCTACCAGGACAACGATCCGAAGCACACCGCGTCAACAGCGCATATCCTTGAGCGCGGTATCAACTGGGTGAAGACGCCAGCGGAGTAAGTGCAGTAGACCGTGTCTCATTTTTCCCCCCACTGTTTTTACTGTGTACTGTATCTCTTAAACTAATTGTCATTTTTTTCCAATGACAGATCGCCAGACTTCAATCCGATCGAAATGGTCTGGCATCAGCTGAAGGACCATATCCGGAAAGTGGCGAAACCCTCCAAAAAGGACGAGTTGTTGAAAGGCATAATGAGTTTTTGGAACGATGTACTCACCGAGGAACGCTGCAATAAATATATAGACCATATTGCCACTGTGTTGCCCATTGTCATCGCGCGTAATGGGCAAGCATCAGGAAAGTAGTACTGTGCTGTAGTATTGTAAGTACAGTATGATACAGGTAAGTATGGCACAGATTTTTTCTTTCCCAATAGTCAGAGTATACAGTAGTTACAGTTTTTTCTTTACAGAGAGAGCAGCACCAGCCATCAGGTTACAGTACACAGTATTTAACAGTAGTCAGAGTATACAGTAGTTCCAGTATAGACTAGTTTGACAGTACTACAGTAACTGCCTACTAACTGCTCAATTTTTTTCTTTCCAGAGAAAGCAGCACCAGCCATCTACAGTAGTACTACACATCACACAATGCCATAATACAGTACGCACATACTGTAACTGCACTAATTTTTTGTTTTCTTGTCGTTTCAGGAAAAAAGGGTGGCCTGGGGGGAGGTGGGGTTTTGTGTCCTGTCTAATCTGTTTTGCACAGTAAAATGTACAGTATATAAACAGCAGTATTGATGTAAACAAAACCTCTCCTCTCTCAATGAACTACTGTACTGTACACGGAATGAGGAACAAGATAAAGGTGGAAAAAATAATATTACTATGTATACTGTATGTATATATATATATTACATTACAGTATATATATATATATTATTGAATAATATTCTTATAAATGTGCATAATTCATGTTTCTCCATGTTGTACAAATGTTTTGTAAATGTTTACCCAATTTCAATCTGCCAGAGGAACTTAATAAAGACTGCATTATGTATTATTCATGATTATTTTTATATTTGTATTTTTTTGTTCCTGATGAAATAAAATAAATATTTTTTCACATTCCTGGTAATCATAATCATTGACAACAACCACCCCCCCTCCCCCCCCCGACCCATACAGTATAAGAATGAATGACAAAATACATGAATCAGTTAATGGGTTTTTTACTCTCAATTCTCACAATGCTGTGCACATCAGATTTACATTTCAAATTCGAGAAGGGATTTTCCAAAGCGTTGCCATAAACAAAGCCTCAAAGGGTTTGGGAGGATGGGTGAGTCATGTGCAGTAATCAGCTAGCTCCCATCAAAGAGGCTTAGAGTACATGCAGGCGCAGTGAGGCGATTGACGCTCGGCTAGGGACGGATTAAAAACACAATGACTAACTTCAGAAAATGAATGACTCTGTGGAGGTGTCTGTCGAATGACTCTGTGGAGAGGGGGGGGGGGGTTGGGTGACTCATGCGCAGTAAGCAGCTAGCTCCCATCTCAAAGAGGGTTAGAGTACACGCAGGCGCAGTGAGGCGATTGACGCTCGGCTAGGGACGGATTAAAAACACAATGACTAACTTCAGAAAATGAATGACTCTGTGGAGGTGTCTGTCGAAAATAGTTTGTGTGTGCGTGGGGGAGGGATGAAGGATTAGTTGTGCTGCAGTTCAAAGAAATTACATACTGTAGAGTAGAGTACAGTAATTTCAAAAGGCAGTTCATCATAATAATTTGATCAATAAACCCCCAAATACAGTACATAAAAAGCAAGTCACTTTATCTCCCGGTGCCTCAGGCACCAAAAACATACAGTAGATTTTGAGCTCCACCGGACAGGGAGGGACCTGTGCCTGCAAAATGTCTCTGCAAAGCGCTACGTATACTGTAACTAACAGCGCTATACAAAAACATGCTATTAATATTATTAGAATATCAAGGTGATGCTCTGTGCAAATCAAATTCGAGAAGGGATTTTCCAAAATGTTGCCGTAAACAAAGCCTCAAAGCTCCTGTCTCAAAGAGAATTACACGCAGGTGCAGTGAGGCTTTGTACTGTAGCTCGGCTATGGACGGATTAAGAACACAATGGCAAGATTCAGAAAATTAACGACTCTGTGGAGAGGGGGGGTTGGGTGACTCATGCGCAGTAAGCAGCTAAGCAGCTAAATAGCTCCCATCTGAAAAAGGATCACACGCAGGCGCAGTGAGGCATTGAAGCTCGGCTATGGACCGATTAAGAACACAATGGCAAGATTCAGAAAATTAACGACTCTGTGGAGAGGGGGGGGGGGGGTTGGGTGACTCATGCGCAGTAAGCAGCTAGCTCCCATATCGAAGAGGCTTCGAGTACACGCAGGCGCAGTGAGGCGATTGATGCTCGGCTAGGGACGGATTAAAAACACAATGACTAACTTCAGAAAATGAATGACTCTGTGCAGGTGTCTGTTGAATGACTCTGTGGAGAGGGGGGGTTGGGTGACTCATGCGCAGTAAGCAGCTAAGCTTCCATCTGAACAAGGATTACACGCAGGGGCAGTGAGGCTTTCAAGCTCGGCTATGGATGGATTCAAAACACAATGGCAAGATTCCAAAAATTAAAGACAGGCGCATGAAGTTCAAAGCTAAAGACATAATTTAATTTCAAAAGGCAGTTCATCATAATAATACACCCCCAAATACAGTACGTAAAAAGCACACAAATCAACCATGTGCAGTCAAACGCACAGGGTCGCAGTCAAAAGCTACTGTACAGCACAGATTGAATATCGTAATACAGTAAGATGGTTTTTGCAGGCTTGTGGAGAAAATAAAAAAAAAAAATTTACAACAAAATTTTTTTTTAATTTTTAATTTTTTTTTTGGTCACTCACTCAGGCAAGCAAGCAGTGGTGGGCGAAGTTACAGACACATGCGCAGTAAATTCCTGCTGTCAAGCAGGAATGTGATTGAAACCAGACACACGTTCAAAGGAATGGTGTGGGAGAGATGTACTGCATTGCACAGAAGATAAGAAGTTGAAATACCCTGCAGTGCAGTTAATTATCCTGAGCGAGGGGAGACCGCTGTATATGCCGAAATGTGACACTGTTACAGTACTGTACACGCCTATGCGTTTCAACAATTTTTAAATGAGACATACCGTACAGCAGCACAGCACAGCACTGCAAATGCATGTATACTTTAAATATGCAAATTTACAATTATTGTGCACGCACACACAGACTGTGTACTGACGTAGCTTGAACCGCGAAGGTATTAGACTTCCAAGACAACAGCTCGCAAACGCCCCCCTGAGTTTTCACACGGCATTGCAGTATTGCAGACCGCGAGAATAAAATGCTAATATCACAAGCGCGAAAATAACGCAGTTCACTCTGGGCGAAAACGACATAAAACCGCACATAACCGGGATAATCTGAAAATCGCGGATCTAGCCGATTTAGACTAAAGGCGGTCGCCACTGTATAGCTTGTGTTTCTGTAGATGTCTCTAGAAGAACTGTGAGATGTGTTGTTGTTGATATCTACAGGTATACTCGGGGGGGGGGGAGAAATGTACAGCGTCTCTGTGATTATCATTATTTGCGTGTGTTACTTTTTTATTTTTTATTATTGTATTTGGACTTTTACATCATCTGGTCCACTCCATTTTAATATTTATGTATTCACCCGAAATATTGGCGCATGCAAAAATGGGTAATTGTAAAATCAGCTATACAAAACATTTCATATTTAGTGCAAAAGTCAGACTTTTTATATTACTTTGAATCAAAATGAGAGAATTAAAGCATTAAATCCAAATATTTCAGAGCACTCACGCAAGAGATATAAACGTTGGAACAGTTTTCCAATAATGTACGTTTATTATTTTTGCAGTGATCCGAAGCACACAATCTCTGGTCCATACATGGATCTATTAACCAGAAGGTCAAAAACAGACCCCTTGGATGAGACTCTTCTCAATGAAAACTGGAGGCTTCCTGAGTATGAATTAGATATGAAAATGTCAGCAGCAAATATCTACTGCAGTTACGCTTATCGAGGTACAGATACCTAACTCATACGGGTTTATGTATCAAGGACATTTTAAGGAAAATTAACACAAAGGCCCATATGCACTAAAGGGTGCCACAGAGGGTGCAACTAAAGGTTCACTTTCAGGACTGCTGGCATGGGGGATTCAGGAAATACCCTTAGAGAGTCGTGGTGGCGACTTTATGGCTATAGGAATGTAGGTGAATCTTCCTATGATACATAATGACTCCTATGGGCTTAAATGAGGAACTTGTTTACTGTATACTGCATTTTTGTAAGATGGATACATTTCATTGTAAAGAGAATATGGAACTTTTTGTTCTGAGCTCATTGGTCTTTTTGTGTTCAAATATTTGTCATTTGCATTAATATTTGTGCTTAAGTAAGAATTGAGCGGTCTGTTTGTTTTCTTTAGTTTTTTTCTCCCTCACAAGTTTTCACATTTGCCTATTACTGCTGATATTTATATTTATAGGAGGGGGCTTTTTTGCTGATAGCCAATGCTTGATGTTTTATCAATGATTTTATAGTTTTCCTCTTCATTGTGTGGTGTATTTGATTATTGTTCTAATAAAGTAAATTTGTATTGGTATATTGGGCTGAAGGAGCGGCTCAGTGAGTAAAGACACTGGAGCCTATTTTCGTAGCTCCGAAGTCTGACAAACCACTTCTAATGTGCACTTTAGAAGCGGATTGTCATGCTTTGCTATTCTGTAAGCCCTTCTCACATGTACAAACTGCGTCTAAATGGCCTTTGTAGACGGTTTCACATTTTCTCTACTATCCAATTGGCCTGACAAAAAAGCCTCAAACTCAGATTTTTTTTTGCCTACAATTGCTATTCTAGTAGCTCTGTTCTACGAACCGCTTCTAAAAACTTGCATTTTTTTTAACACTACCTAAAGGGTGGGGATATTGGTTTTGCAAGTTACATCCAGAATAGAAAAACCAAGAAAAGTGCACAACTCATGGTGTAGTAAGTACAAATTTATATTGAACAAATGTCGAGGGTGAGTTTCGCACATACAAGCTAGTATATACATTAAGACATGTCATGTAATAACCAGCATGGTACCACAAGCGAGCAGGAACTTCCACGAGTGAAGACTGTCGTCTGCCACTGGATTCGATGAAGATGGTCTTCTCTCTCCAGATAATGCGACAGTGGGTAACGTCCAGGTTGCAGCCGATGGGAGATAGGGTTTAGGTCTGAATGGTTTACAAGGTAGTATCTAACCACCGTAGAACAAGATAGCTACACTCAGCTACCATAAAGCAATGAACCTAATGCAGTTTCAGGTGAGCGCATAGCTGATACGTCGGTAGGCGAGGCGAGTTGCAACCCAGCACCGAAACTGCGAGGTCTTACTCCTTCAATGGTATTTAAGGTGTAACTGCGGCGCTCCCCTGAAAAATAGCAACCAATTGGTGGTGGTCTAGTAAATAAAAGCAATAACAAATATCAATGTAAAACCAGATAGCAATATTATACTGGCCCTTTATAGAACTGCAGCTCAACCAGGAAAGATCCTCCTTGATCCTCATATGTCAGTAGAGGTATACTGCTGCGGCCAAGTTTATTCGAGCATTTGCCCGTTCTTGGCCGCAGCAGTAGCCTGGCGCGCGCCCGAGTGTGACGGGCGCGCGCCGAAGCAGCGGAAGAGCGCCCTCCGATCGGGGCGCTCTCCCTACCGCTACCGGGTCCGCCGGGTCCCCCGGAACCCCCTGCCGCCGTCCCGCAGATCGCGGGACACCAGGGCTCCCTCGGGGAGCCCTGGACGCGTGTGCAGGGGGCGCAGGCTCCCGAAGACGCGTGACCGCGCGTCTATGACGCGCGGCACGCCGAGGGGCAGCCACAAGCAAGCCGGGAAATATCCCGGCTTGCGGTACCGGCCACACTTTAATAAAGTGTGTCGGTAGTGTATATATAGTTGTGGTGAGCGCAAACAAAAATCAGAATATATATAATAACACTCAATTAGTGATAAAACATGAATACGATAATCATGAAATATAAAATTAGTAGTATAGAGAAAACTTATTTGGGTAATGATGGGGATGAAAGCTGATAAAAGATAGCAACTACACTCACACGGACAAGTGTGAGCTCCTCACATCATGGTATCTTTGGTTTTGTACGTACCCCCTCGGACTTGATCTTTAGGTTCTCAATCACAAATAGGAGTAAAATATATGCACTTTATTAAAGACAAACGTAAGTATACATAAACTTACATGAATAGAAAAACACTTTCGGCACTGGTAGCCATGTTGAGACTCTTTGTGGTATCCCCCGGCTTCCGCGTCCGGACAGCAGGACCTCTGTCAGATCAATTGCGAGGGCTACGGTGGCTTTCAGTGGACAGGTTTCCTGTCGGTGGTGAAGTTTTCTGTGTCCACTGAAGGCCACCGTAGCCCTTACGATTGCTCTAACCGAGGTCCTCCAGACAGGACGTGGAAAAATCCATAAGTCAGACCGGGGATGGAGTTAGCACCACCTCTGGTCATTCCGCTTCTAAAGCAGGTACTCACCGTGTGGATTGGAAGTTAAACCAGGCAGTTTGTCACTTTTTTTTTTTAAAGTGGTTTAGAAGAAGTGATTTGCAATAGAGAATACAGTTGTTTCTTACATTTCATTCTGCTCCTTCTGAACATGCCAACCCGTGTGGTTTAGCAATGACAAGTTCGGAGCTACTTGAATAG
Organism: Ascaphus truei; assembly: GCF_040206685.1. Taxonomy (NCBI): domain Eukaryota; kingdom Metazoa; phylum Chordata; class Amphibia; order Anura; family Ascaphidae; genus Ascaphus; species Ascaphus truei. The sequence continues at coordinate 79,787,605 of NC_134486.1, read as the reverse complement.
GCCCCATTGACTCTGAAAACAATGACACTGAGTTTGAATCAGGGGAACCTGGTTCAATTCCCAGTGTCAGTACCTTGTCACTTTATCACCCTGTACTTCCGACACCAAAACATACATTGTAATCTCATCTGGGCTTGGACTGTGTCTGTAACAATCCTACAGTATGTGCTGCACCATGCACTATACTATAATTGTGAAGCGCTTTGAGTCCCATTGGGAGAAAAGCGCTATATGAAATAAAGGTATTAATTTTATTATTATTATACTGTGCACTATTTTGGAAGATTTCTATTTCCTTATTTCCCGTTAGGGGTAATTCTTCTTTGGTTTCTTATTCTAACAATCACATTATCTCTGCCCACAAATTGCTTCAGTATCCCCCCAAAAATGAAAAACAAATCAAAATATATATCGATGTTAATTTTCTAAAGGTTAGCAATTGTATAGTCCAGGAAAGTGTTAACTGAATTCATTTGCTATATTTTTATTTGCATGGGGGATGTATTCATTTGTCTGTCAGAAGCATATATTTTACTTAAAGTAAAGTTCATATTTAAGCATAAATGAGACATGTTTACTTTCTTGTGAATAAAACATTTCCCTCTCCAATCCTTCAACAACAAATAAAAATATAGTGTGTGTATTTCTTCCCCGTGTGATTGGCCCACGGACGCCCCCCCCCCCCCTCACATTGCGTGCACCTCTTGCCCTCACTTGGAATTGGAACCTCACTTAGCAGGACCATCTCACTTGGAAGCTGACTTGCTAGGAGAACAACTTTGCTACTTAACGCTACCCACACTCCTCGGCGACCCCGGCCTCACTGTCTCACCTCTCCCCCCACACCAACACACCCCGTCCGACCAAAAGCAGCTGCCGCCGCAGCCACTGCTCATCGGCGCTGCCGGCCTCACCGCCTGACCTTTCCCCCCACACCCACCCCCCGGTCACAGCACAAACAGCCGCCGCTGCCACCGCTCCTCGGCGCCGGCAAGCTCACCGCCTCACCGCCTGACCTCTCCCCCCCCCAGCACAAAGTCACCGCCTCACCTCTTCCCCTCCCCCGGCACAGCACAAGCAGCCGCCGCTCCTCGGCGCCGCCAGACTCATTGCCTCACCTCCCCCCCCCCCGGCCCAGCACAAGCAGCCGCCGCTCCTCTGCGCCAATGGCCTCACCTCTCTCTCCTTCCTCCCAACCCCTCCCCCACGGCCAATGGCCTCACATCTCTCTCCCGCACCCCCCTGTTAATGCAAAAGCAGCCTCCCCGTCTCCCCCTTCCTCCGCACCTGACTGACGCACACACACACTGACTGCCGCGCATACACACACTGACTGCCGCGCACACACACACATATACACTGACTGCCACACGCACACACACTGCCTAACACGTGCACACACACAATCACTGCCGCGCACACACACTGCCTGACGCGCAAACACACCCTGACTGATTGACGCACACACACACACACCCACACACTGCCTGACGCGCCCACACACACAATGCCTGACGCACACACACACCCACACACTGCCGCACACACCCTGCATGAAGCTCTAAAGGGGGGGGTCTGTAAAGGGTGGGGTGAACGGGGGACAAACAGAGACGGAGGAGGGGGGAGGGGAGAGAGATAGAGAGGGGGGAGAGGAGAGAGGGGAGCGGGATCATTACATCCCGGGCAAAGCCGGGTATATCAGCTAGTATATATATATATATATATATGTGGGTGGGTTTTCTGGCTATGCACCTTAACCCTGGCTGTGCTCAAAGCTGTGACCATGCAGCAAGCTTAAGCCTATAGAGAACATGTTAAAAATGGTTTTTGAAGCAAAAAGTGGCACTGTGTGCTCATTTGCATTTCATTTCCCAGAATCCCTTGCTGCAGTGGAAGTGCTGTGTGCTGGGTGATAATGGTGAAAGGCGGGGTTGCAGACCTGCCTAAGGCCCGGGCCATAGAGGGGGGGAGCCGTGCTGAGGCGAGCGGACGCTGAGGCTCGCCTGCAGAAGCTGGGCAATTTCATGCCCATACAGGCGAGCCAGCGTCCGCGATCGGAGGTGGGGGGAGACTGTAGGGAGGCGGGGCAGTGACGTCGCTGGGAGAATCGCCCGCGACGCACTGACGTCGACGTCACGGCGCCGTGACGTTGACGCAGCCCCACTCTCATTGGAGGGTTTCAGCCGACAGCGCGCTGAAAAACAGCTTGGCGCTCGGCTGAAACCTCCAACTCCTCCGCACGCCTGCGGACGCTCGCGTGAGCCCCCTCTCAAGGCATCCTCATTGAGGATGCAGGGGCTCAGCGCGGAGCGTCCGCACGCCTCAGCACGGCCTGTCCATCTATGGACACGGCCTAAGACATGCAGATGAGCATACAGTTGTATTTACATGTATATATATATATATATATATATATATATATATATATATATATATATATATATATATATAGGAAACCATGTTAAAAATGGTTTTTGAGGCAAAAAGTGACACTGTGTGCTCATTTGCATGTCATTTCCCAGAATCCCTTGCTACAGTGGAAGTGCTGTATGCTGGGTGATAATGGGGAAAGGCGGGGTTGCAGACCTGCCTAAGACATGCAGATGAGCATACAGTTGTATATATATATATATATAGTGGTTGACAAATCACCAAAAAATCTACTCGCCACCTAGTACCAAACGTGTGCTGCTTGGGCCAATATTTACTCGCCCGGGGGTTAAATCCACTCACCCGGGGCGAGCAAATGTATAGGTTTGTCGAAAACTGTATATATATATATATATATATATATATATATATATATATATATATATGTAGAGGTATCAGTACCGTGTTAGCCGAGCTTCAATAATCAAAAAATAAATAGATGATACCGTTTACGGTGCGGTACAATGTGGTATCTTCCATATTTTCATGTAGAGGTATCAGTACCGTGTTAGCCGAGCTTCAATAATTAAAAAATAAATAGATGATACCGGTATCATCTATTTATTTTTTGATTATATATATATATATATATATATATATATATATATATATTTGATTAAACTGTATAGAACAGAAAAACTTTGGAATGTAAGCAGCTATATTTATATATTTATTGTATATAATATACTGTGTGTTTTACACTGCAGGTTGTGGAAGCATTTTAAAGCTATCTGAATTTGGTCACCATTTGAGGAGCTGCTCTTTTAAACCATCGAATGAACTGGATACAAAGGTCTCATCTATCACAAATGTCTTACAATTTACTGTGGATTTGAACTCATTTACTTAGGCATATATTTAATAAGCCGTGCAATACTGCACTAACTTCTTGGCGCTGAAAGACACCTTGTGGCCTATTTAAGTAAATAGGTCGTAAAACTCCTGCTTCCCAGGGTTCAATAAATGGCTGCCTTTCAGTTTGATCAATCCTTGAGTCAGTGTAACTCAGCAGCTACAATGTATTCATATATTACTAAGCTAACATTATCTATTGTTACAGTTTACAGCTCAAACTGCTGGGAATATTGGCAACAAATGATCACAAACAGGAAAGCTTTGCAAAGATCTTGCACTGCTAGGGAGGTGTGCTAAAACCTGCTATAGAAATCAAAGGATTATCAGTATATTAAAACTCATTAAAAAATTGCATTAAGAGTTGAATTTAAAAAAATGCAGTAAGTATTATCTAATACTACAGTACTGATTTATTTAAAAACACACATGTAGGATATTGCATGGATTGCTCCTTTAAGGAAGCCGTTCCACATAGGCAACGATAGCAAAAAGGAGGTCACATCTATATTTAATCTATTAAAGCAGCAGAACAGGCTGCATTGCGTTAATTTTACAGGTTTGAAGCAGGGGGTCTCCAGAGCTGAACTGTGTTAATTTCAGCTCTGAGGACCCCCTGCTTCCAGAGATACGTAGTTCCGTAGGGGTGCCGATATCCCTGTGAAGTTTAAATGTCCCTGTGACGCTGGCCAATAGGAAGCGGCAACGGATGACATAACAGCTTCCTATTGGCCTGCGTGACGCAGCACATTTAAAGCAACCATTCTGTTAGTCACACAGTTATATGACTGTGAAGATGCCGGCACCGCTACAGAGGGAAGTATCTCTTGAAGCAGGTGTCCCGGAGCTGAAATTAACACAGTTCAGCGCTGAAGATCACGTGCTTCAATCCTATCATTAAAAAAAAAGGAAAATAATTTAAGCAGCAATGCAGCTTTTCTGCTGCTTTAAATGAGCTAATGACATCAGTTCACTTGGTACCTAGAATCTAAGACCTGCTTTTTTTAAATGCCATTTTTCTGGCATTGCTATATTGTATACACCTTTGTCTCCTCATGTCAGTTCTTTTGTATACATGCTATATTATTTTCCAGCTTTCACGGCTCTGGGACTGTAAATAACATGTTGCATTGAATTGCTCACATACAGTGTTTATAAAAATGTATTAAAAAAACTATCCTTTCACCCTATACAAATCTTATATGAAACATCATTCATTTTTAAGCATGTGTTTAATTTATTTGTAAGTACTTCAGCATTATAGTCAACGAAAGAGAGCATGCAGAGAATGAAACAGATGCAAAGTGTACAATTGGAAGAACAAGTTTTTTTTTAAAATATATCCTCTAGAAATTAGTATTCTTGATTTCTCGTGTGAACTGACTGCTTTTTCTTTTAGGCTGTTACAGAAACTGAGTGGTATAAAGAAGGATGTACTTCCACCAGAAACACTGAGCTATACCTTAAACATACAATCCAGGTAAAAGATGCTGCATTTTATATTTCATTCCAAGTGAGGTATTCATTTTAAACTTTGTAGACTTAACCTGAATGCTAATAATTAATAGAGATGTGTTAAAAAAAAAAAAATTAAGTGCTTCGAGAATTTAAAAAAAAAAAAAAAAATGAATTTTAAACTTTTCACGAAAGTTCACATTGCTTTAAAATGAGCAACCGTTCAATAATTTTGCTGCTCCCCCTTGAATGTTGCCAATCTTGCTAAAACTTTGCACAGTGTCATGGAAGCAGCAGTTTATACAGGACAGGCCCATGTGACCCTGCACATTGACTTTTAGTACTTGGGAATTTTTTTGGACGGAGCTTGTCGATTTATGGGAACATTTTCTCAGTAATTAAAAAGGTTACATTTTGTCTGGTTTGCGAATGTTGGCGAAAATATAGCAAATGTCTAGTAATGAATAATTCTTTGTATTCATTTTTATATTCAACACATATTACCACATTTATGGTATAAAACAGCAGCTCCATTTTTAATGAATAACTTTCCATGTTTAATAACTGTAGAGCTTTTGATATGCAGTGCAGGTTTGTATTTAGCAATATGTAGCAGTGAAGATAATAATGTGTTGATAAAATTGTGAATTTCAGTGGAAATCTGTCCATAATACATCCTGGATCATCTTGGTGGCCATTTTTTAGAGGGAGGACAAGCATTCATGTAACACAGTGTATGGCATATCTTTTCGTTTGACCCCAGAGTATTTGCAACGTGAAACAGCTTTACTGCCTCTGCCAGTGTTTAACCCTTTGGGTTCCCCATGACGTACCCACCACATCATGGTATCTGGCACACCAGGGGCCCTATGATGTAGTGTATGTCAAGGCCATGCTGCTCATTTCCTGGGGGAGATCGCATTCCAAATTCCAAACTCCTGTGGTGGGAGACTCCTCTTGTGTCCCCCTCATCAGTGACGTCACGATCACTCCGAGGAGCAGTCAGGTGATCTCGATGTGCCGGGGGTGCTGTTGCCCTCTGGTGCAGCGGGCCTTTCGGCACTGAAATGGTTAAGCAGGTCAGCATTACCGCAGAACTGCAATCAGTGACAGGTGTAAAATGGTTTCAATAATCATGTTAAAAAATCACAGAAAATGATGAAACATGGGAAGAGTTTGACTTCCTGTAGCCCATTTAGAAAATGCCACATGGTGTTGAGCAGGAACAAGCAAATGCCTACTGCTCTCATATCTTTCTCTTAATGTTTCCTTTGATAGGTGGTCTGAGTATGGGTACATTTACATACATTGGGGGTTATTTATTAAACTGTGATACTGCCTATCAGAGCAATATCGCTTGAAAACACCCAGTGACTGGAATGGGAAATTCCATGCACTAGAAACCCAATCGACACTATCGCAGTTTAATGAATAAGCCTCATTTTTTCCCCTACTTTCCAAAGAAACCAAAAACAGCTACTTGGCTCAAGATTGATAACCTTTAAGGAAACCAATTAAGCTAGGTGTGGTATCCCCTTTGAGAGAAATGTATTGAAAATAAAGAAATAACTAATGCCATATGAATTATACAGTACATGTATTGGTTGTATGCCTGCTAGATTTATTTATAGCTGAATACAGTCTGTTTGTGTTTAACATACATAGAGGTCTTCATACTATTGACATTTTAATCTTTTACATGAAAGATATAAATAGCATGGAAGTTGATATTTTTAGCTTTCAAACTAACGCAGTATTTACCCTCTTCGGTGAATCTAGTCCATTATCTCTCTAGGGTGCAGATGTGGATGAAAAACACAGTTTGTACAACTGTAAAAAAAGCTTTTGTTCCAGTTTTATTGTCTCACTCAGCTACTTTGTATTGTAAGGTGCTTTGAAGGCTCTACGGGAGAAAAAAGCTTTTTAATAAACTTTATAACCATACTAAAGTAAATCCCTTAGCGCTGCAGGGGCTTGCATTGCATTGCAGTCCCTTCTGAGATATAAGGGGTTAAGATTTATTAGACTTATTAAAAACACATACATTATTCTTCTGTAAAGACTGCCTTTGATCTGAGTGCCAGAAAGTGTAAGTATGTGGTTAGCAGAGTTATGCCAGTTTTATTACTTAGTAGAGTGAACTTCATTAAATTTAACAAGCACAATAAAATAACAATGTGATAATGCAGCATTGCATACCGTTTCTGGACCCGTTGCTCTGTTACGCATGTCTGATATTTATGCTGCTGAAGGAGTCCTGTTACCATAGGGTGACAAGATTAAAAAAAAAAAAATGGGACACATTTAAAAATTGTTTATACGTCAAATGACATCACTAAAAAATAAGTATTATAATGGTGTTTGTCTAGTAGCATCCCCATGTATGCTGTATTATTCATTCTCCCTCTTCAAATCTCTCCCTTTCCATCCCCCCATTCTTTCCCTCCCTTCCCCGGCATTCTCTCTCTCTCCCCCCGCCATTCTCTCTTTATCGCCATTCTCTCTCCCTCCTATTCTATCTCTCCCCCCACCATTCTCTCTCTCTCTCCCCACCATTCTCTCTCCCCGCTATTCTGTCTCTCTCCCCCCACCATTCTTTCTCTCTCCCTTCTGGCCACCATTCTCTCCCCCCCCCAGCCCCCACCATTCTCCTACTCCACCCTGCCATTCTTTCTCCCTCCCATCTGCCTGAGATTCTCTCCCTCCCCCCAACATTCTCCCTCTCTACCTTCTGCCCGCCATTCTCTCCCTCACTGTCATTCTCTCTCTTCCCCCACCATTCTCTCACTTCCTTCTGCCCACCATTCTCTCTCTCTCCCTTCTCCCCGCCATTCTCTCTCTTTCTTTGTCCCGCTATTCTCTTTCTTTCCCCTGCCATTCTCTCTCTTCCCCCTGCCATTCTCTCTCCCCCCCCACCATTTTCTCCCCCCGCCACCATTTTCTCCCCCCACCATTTTTTTCTCTCTTCCCCCCCGCCATTTTCTCTCTTCCCCCGCCATTTTCTCTCTCCTCCGCCCCCCCCCATTCTTTCTCTCTTCCCCCCACCCCCATTCTGTCTCTCTTCCCCCTGGCCATTCTCTCTCTTCCCCCACCGCCATTCCCTCTCTCTCCCCCAGGCCATTCTCTCTCTCTCCCAGGCCATTCTCTCTCTTCCCCCGCCATTCTCTCTCAGACTCACACACACACAACATACACACAGATTGACTATCACATAAACACACACAAACTGACCTACAGGAACCAGCTTTAAAAGGAGGGTCTGTACTCTGCAAGGAGGAGTAGCCATGCTCACAGGCGCCCTCTGTGGCTACATGTTTCTCTCCGTTCTCCGTTTTCAGATCCGTTCTTGCTGATACTGGCCCCACCCCTGCGGATACTGGGGGGTGGTGGGGCGCACCCATCCCCTGCCGATACTGGCTCCACTCCCTCCTCCGCAGCTGCAGACAAACCAGAACATTTGTAAGATTTTAAACTAATTGTCGGGACATTTGCTGCAAATCCGGGAATGTCCCAGCTAAACCGGGACAGCAGGTCACCCTAAGTTACCGTCACACAAACTCTCCTTCCTTGTTTCAGGGCTCCTGAAATGGGTTTTGTTAAATAATACCTCCGCTTCACTGTTAGGAAAAATGCATCTTCTTTAATTTGATTTAAAAAAAGATATACACCCCTTTATCACTTTACAAGTTTTATGATTTATTTTTTATTTTAGTTTTGAATCTACTGTATTATATATGCTGCACAATTTGTGTTCATTAAATTACATTTGCTGCGCAGCACTTGTGCATGTAAGCACTTTTTCAGTATGAATATAAATACTTCGACGGAAGTGTAGATATATAACATATTGAAGTTGTGTTTAAGTCATTCTAACCACAATAGTAGGGTAATTTGAACGTAGAGCTTAGAAGTCCTATAGCAGGACTCTCCAACCAGTTCTCCAAGGGGGCCTGATCAGAAAACATTTAGCAGAAAGGCCACAAGCTTTTTTTAAATATAATTTTGGGCAGATTTAAAAACAATTATAATATTTCAACATTTTGCAAACATGTTTAACATCTGTACCCTTTATATTTACAGCACCTTAACTTACACACGAGTTTTAGTGTGAAACATGGCATTTTGTTGCTGCTTATGTCATACGTGTTGCTTGGGCAGCTGAGAGTCCAATGGCCACATCAAGGCCCCATTTGGCACACAGCTCACCCGGAGCCTGTCCTACAGTTTTAATTTTCTCAAAGTATTAGTTATTGTCAATTAATATAAACAACATTTCATACATATGATTTTTATCAATGCCACACTTCTGTTTATCAGGGATTATTTGTATCATTATTGAAATGTTTTCATAGGAGCAGAGCTGGGAGAAAAGGCTTCAGCAAGTGTTTGGAGACAGCCAGATAGACAAATTGTGCAGTCATGCAGAGACACTGATTTGTCTTTATAAGCAGAACCTACCCAAGCCAGGTGAACATTTCTTTTTAATACTTCTGTGTAACCTTGTTTTATTTTTACCTGCGGTTACAGCTGAGCCCTACCTGCACGTACAGATAAGTTAAAGGCTCTTCTTATTCCATATGTTGTGAAGCAGTCTTTTCTTGCCATTAAGCTGCATTAATTGAGAAATATTGTAAGCATTTTTTCAACTACAAGCCAGATACTGTTTTCTTTCCCTATGGAAATTACAAAAATGTAAACTGCGTGGTGATTTACCAAAGGGTTATTGCAAATACAATGTAGAAAAAAATACAGTTTCAGAATGAATGGCCAGATTCACAGAGGTCTTTTAACTCTGTGCTAATAACAGTCAGTCATCAAAATCATTAATGGATGTTATTTTCCCTGAGGTTAACGCTTATCCACAACGCTAATCCTATAGTTTGGAAATATGCTAATTTTAATAATTTAAATATACTTTCATATCCACATTAGAATATTTCCCAGGTATCTCAGGTGCACGTCTTTCACGTATCTTTTCACGTCTGGTATAAAGACATGATTGGGGAGGTATACGAGTCACAGAGAGCTCTATTAATTTCTCTCTCTCTATTTCTCTATGCTGTAACGGAGCTCTGTGGATATGCATTGTTAGGGAGAATGCCTCTTTTGAATATCATTAGCACTAAGGGCCGTTATACTTACCGCAATGCCCTTTCCGGACAAAAATGTGACTTAACCTCATGTTAGTGAGCTTTGATGATACTTATTATTGCTTAACGAGACATTAGTTTAGGTTAGCACCTCGTTCAGTCAAAAACAGACCTCTGTGGCTCTGGGCCTCAGTTGATTGCTTATCATATATTCCTATGAAAAGGAGAATGATGGGAGATGCTTACATTGTTATGGCATCAATCAGACATCAAAACGCCTCAATCTTTTGGGGAGAATAGACAGACAGATAGATATTAATAGGTGGCCTATTCTAGTACATATGTATTATGATTAAACTAGTTATGCAATGCCCACTTTAGCATATCTGACACGGCTCTTTGCATTTAATATGTAATAGAGTTTCCTAATGGACAAATGAGTAACTCTTTGACTTTTATTTAATATTGCAGTGTTGGGGGGCCATTCAAAAGAAGTAAACAAACACACAATCCCAGAAAGCTCAGAACCCCAAAACCCACCACATCATATACATATATATTTATGTCAAAAAGAACGCTACTGAGCATGGCCAAATGTATACAACAAAAGACAGAAAAGCCCAATGCTACATCCAATGTAACAAAACACATAGTAAATAGTATATAGTTAAATACTTCAATAATAATATTCTCATGAGTAATTGTCATTTAGTTAAACCCTTTGGCGAAAGTGTTATAAGCCTGCAAGCCACGTCAAGGCATAGCCAAATTTGCAGGTCCTAACGCTAAACTGTGAAACTTCTCTTTATCCTTTGTTGGAGGGAGAATGACTTCAGTGGGTCTGTACATACAGCAAAATGAAAAAGGCTACTACCTTAAAAAGTGGGGAGGGGTGATCTTAAACCCTGGGAGGAGGAGCCACTAACCTCCAAACAACTGATGCCAGTTGAAGATTGAAATGAACAAACACACAATCCCAGCAAGCTCAGACCCCCAAAACCCACCACATCATATACATGTATATTTATGTCAAAAGGAGTGCTACTGAGCGTGGCCTCCCCACTTTTTAAAGTAGTAGCTTTTTAATTTTGCTGTATAAAGATCCTTTGCGGTCATTCTCCTTCCAACGGAGGCTTGCAGGCTTATAACGCTTTGGCCAAAGGGTTTAACTAAATGACCCTTATTCATGAGAATATTATTATTGAAGTATTTAACTATATACTATTTACAGGCATACCCCGCATTAACATACGCAATGGGACCGGAGCATGTATGTAAAGTGAAAATGTACTTAAAGTGAAGCTCTACCTTTTTCCCACTTATTGATAAATATACTGTACTGCAATCATCATATACGTGCATAACTGATATAAATAACACATGTGTAACAGGCTCTATAGTCTCCCCGCTTGCGCACAGCTTCGGTACAGGCAGGGAGCCGGTATTGCTGTTCAGGACATGCTGACAGGTGCATGCGTGAGCTGTCGTTTGCCTATTGAGAGATATGTACTTACTCACGAGTGTACTTAAAGTGAGTGTCCTTAAACCGGGGTATGCCTGTACTATGTATTTTGTCACATTGGATGTAGCATTGGGCTTTTCTGTCTTTTGTTGTAGTAATTCAAAAGAAGGCCACCAAGTTATTAAAGATGGAAAACATCCACCATTAAAGCATTAAAGCAGCAATACGAAATGCTCCATTTTGTTAAAAAGTTAAAATAAATAATTTTCTAAACCAGAAGCTTCTGCATCATCACAACACCATTCTTTTCCCTAGGAGACCTCTGGTTCCGCTGCTATTTGCCCTTGATTTTATGACTGGTGGTAATATATCATCACCCATAACAGTATTACTGGTGAGCCATTTGAGAACTAGTTTGTTGCAATGAAGTGTGACTGTCAAGGATTATGTTATCCTGATGGTTGTACTAGTTTGTATGGAGGAAAATAAGTCACATTATTGGTTATGAGATCGTGCTCCTGGCATCCTGGGTAGTATAAAACAACAAAAAGCACAAGCAATCTGTAGGGATGAGGGGGGAAACGTTTTGGGACAGAATGCCCCTTCTTCAGGCCCATTCCCACAGACCCATGGGGCCTGTGGTACTTCCCTTATACCCCACCTACTACCGATCCCTCTGCTGGAGTAAAAAATGCGATTTGGGTAGTGTCAGACAGTAAACACTGTGAAGTCAGCAATAAACTGAACCAAGGACAAAATCGTAATAATTACAGCATCTCTATTGTCACCTGCTGGCCAAACAGAAGACTGTCCAAGCAGCAAAATAATCACTATGTTTTAGGCACACCTCAATCTTATGAGAACAGCTCTAAGCCACAAATACTGATCAGTCTGTGCACTGTTCACAGTATTTGCCAGAAACCACGGACTGATAATTGTACAAAACAGAATGCAATTGCAATTTCAGCAATCTAGGCCGCAAGCTTAAAGCATGGACCGCCAAGGTAGTATTTTCTGAAATACTACTACTGCCATGCGCTACTGCAGGGAGACAGTTGGAGTTTAGGGAGGTTAATCCATGGCTAAGAAAGGGATGTAAGAAGGAGGGGCCCATGTGACGCGGGAACTTTAACCATCTACCCAAAGTACACAAAGATTTGGCTAATCCACCGGGAAGGCCGTTTATATCCCGGATTGACTCCATGACGCCTGGAATGTCCAGTTTTAAATTTTTCTATTGGGTTTATAATTTGGTGTGTGTCTATTATATTATTAATTATATATTAAATGTCAATATTATTATATGTTATGTGGTCCGCGCTTCTCTTTTTCTTTTGAGATATATATACAGGCATACCCCGCTTTAAGTACACTCACTTTAAGTACACTCGCGAGTAAGTACATATCGCCCAATAGGCAAACGCCAGCTCACGCATGCGCATGTCATCACGTCCTGAACAGCAATATCGGCTCCCTACCTGTACCGAAGCTGTGCGCAAGCAGGGAGACTATAAAGCCTGTTACAAATGCGTTATTTACATCAGTTATGCACGTATATAACGATTGCAGTACAGTACGTGCATCGATAAGTGGGGAAAGGTAGTGCTTCACTTTAAGTACATTTTCGCTTTACATACATGCTCCGGTCCCATTGCGTACGTTAATGCGGGGTATGCCTGTATATATATATATATATATATATATATATATATATATATATATATATAACACATTTGAAAACAAAATGTGCCATTTTCGATTGCTCCTTTAAAGAGGGTTTACAGAAGAATATTTAAAATGCAGTTACATGTTCCTTTTTTTTTTACGTTTGGGAAAAAAGGTCTGTCAGTTCCTAATACAGTTCCTAATACAAGCCAATATATAAATATGTGTTTTAACTATCACTGGTGGGGATCACAAGCATCTTAAAACTTTTGTAATAACAGGTGATGTGCTCCATTATGAGGAAGGAATGTCACCCTTGGATGCCCTTCATCAGGCTGCAATAGCCTATGCATCAGCAATCAAACTGAAGCCAAGAGACCCTAACTTTCATTTCCAACTTGGCGTGGTGTTAGAAGAACATTATTATGCGGCAGAAATATATGGATTAAAGAAAAAAGTAAGTATGTTCTTTAATTTCAAACATACACTTGCAGTGAACATTATATATGATGTGTAATATAATACAGTAGGGAAGATCTTTGAATTAGGTTTGGCACATAAATTGTGGTATACATGTAATTATAAATTAACAAAAAGTACAAAATATACACGCACACAATGTGGATCTTGTTCAAATTTCTGAAACAGTCTATAATTTATTTTTCTACTGATGACTTTTCTGATTATTCTGTTACAGTACTTACTGTAAATAGTAAAGAAATTCTGAGAATAACAATTTTGAGAAATGTAAATGTTACACATTTCATACTTTTGGGAGTGATGCAGCAGAGAGATGTGTTGTTTTTCATAAAGTAGACATACCCTGCCGCTAACCATACACCTTGTTAAATTAATCTATCATGAACACTGCAATACAATCCCAGCCACTTGGGCTCCTCCCTCGTGTCTCCATATCTCCAAACTAACAAACCTGTTTCTGTTTGCATCACAGTTTGAGAGTTTGTTAAATAGCCCTATAAGTTAAATGTCACTCTTAAGGGACTAGAAACTGTGCACATGCATTATGGAATTACTTCAAACTCTTTACTCTACTTTTACATTTTTCCATCAGAACAAAATCGTACACACTGACCTTTTACCCTAAGCAAATCTTATCCACACATGATTAACCATGTCTATGGCAATGATAGGGCCCATGACCCTGTTCTGTCTATAGCATAATCCGTCCAAGTCACACTTCATTCTTCACACTGGATCACCACAGGAAGCAAAATGGAAAATGGCCATGTTTAAAATCCCTCACTGTCGATAGCTGGTCCACCTCATATCCTACTACAGAACGACAAGCATGAGCAGAGGTGTGTGAATGTGCTCGGGAGACTTCTTGAACTACTTTGATATTTGTAAGTTTATTTGTTCATGATATTTAGATATTTTTGTATTTTATTGCATTGTTTAGCACCATGTGGGCTTTTTTAATATAAATTCTACTGCTTCTCAGTGCGCCTCTCCGCTTCTTTTCTTTGCTCCTTTGCTATCCAAAAAGTTGCATATGCTCAAACTCTTTCACTAATGCCATGAGTTTCCAGAAAGTAAATCAAGGCTGAGTGAATTTGATGCCACAGTCAAATCTTTCAACAGATATTAATCGGATCAGGTTTTGTTGCTTGCCAATGTCATTAAAAATAATTCTGCGTGTGAATATCTGATATGCAACATATTTGCAAATGTAAGTAACTAGTCCACTCTGAGGACAAGAGGTAAACCAATGCTATAAAAACTACAATACGGGGGGGGGGCATGGGAAAGACGAGTAAGATGGCCACTGCCTAAAGGAGCTCCGTCGGCGATCGTGTATACCAGAGCATCAAAACTTCCCTGAAAGGAGATCTATATACAGCTGACAGCCATGCACACAGCCTTAGCCTCTCTGACCTTCAACACATACTTCAGTCTGACTTTTTGAGACTCGAAAACTGGATTTCCCACAACAAACTGTTTTTAAACACTGACAAGACTGTAACAATGGTATTTGGGACCAAGACTACATTTTTAAAGCTTCCAGCGACTGAGCTCCAGATTAGAACCAACACTAACACCACCCTAACCCCTGTCACTAGTTTTAAATACCTGGGCATATGGTTTGACTCCCACTTAACATTCGGGATGCACATTGATACCCTGACAACCAAGACCTATGCCAAACTAGGGGTACTCTACAGGAACAAATCCTCCCTAAGTCTCCTGGTCAGAAAGTGTATCGCACCGCAGATGCTAATGCCAATTATTTACTATGGAGACATAGTATATGGCTCAGCACCTCAAACCAACCTTAGCAAACTTGACACTCTCTACAATTCAATTTGTCGTTTTGTTCTCTAATGCAACTACAACACACATCACTGCGAAATGCTCAAAGAACTAGATTGGTCATCACTCGAGTCTAGGCACAAAGTTCACCTTTCCTGTCTTGTCTTTCAATTCTTTATGGGCAAGCTACCCAGCTATCTGAACAAGCTCCTCACCCCTACCACATGCAGCACTTATCACCTGAGATCAGACTCCAAAAGACTGTTCATGGTCCCAAGGCTCAACAAAGTATCCGGCCGTTCCTCCTTCTCTTACCGTGCACCCCAAAACAGGAACAACCTACCGGAGACTCTCACATCCTCCACCAGTATAAATCTAAGGCTGTCTCACATTTTAATCTGGTCTGTAATTGTTTCATACGCCCATAATATATATTTTCTTTAACTGTGCGTGCAATGTCTTGTATATAATGTATACCCTGTTCATTTATGTAACTGAATTTGTAACCATGTATTATTTGTCTTAACTCTGTGCCCAGGACATACTTGAAAACGAGAGGTAACTCTCAATGTATTACTTCCTGGTAAAATATTTTATAAATAGAAATAAATTAAACTCTCCGTATGTAAGGAATCGGGGAACACGTCCTCTGCGACGTGTTCTCTCCTTACCTGTCGTCTCTCAGACCTCCACTCTGGCACCAGCACGTGCGCACACCCCCGCTCTGCTTACAGAGCGCGCACGCACAGCTCTTCTAATGTGCCACGGTGCTTAGCTCCGCCCCTTCGGACACGTCGCGCTTCTCTCACGCGCGGCGCGCACATGTGACGTCGTGTACCGGTCTCCAGCTGCGTGGCAAGCTACCATTAAGTAACTTGTCTCCTGCAGCCTATCGCGGCTCCCACTAGGACCGTGCCTCCACTCTGCCTCTTGCTCTATTGGTTCCTGCTACACATATATACCCTGCCCATGCTCAGAGTCATTGATGTGCCAATTTTGGAGATGGTACCTTGAGGTGGATATTCTTAGAGGAGAGCAATACCAAATCCCCTGGCTTGTAACTGGGTGCTGAACGATGATGACGATCGGCCTGTAGTTTCGATCTGCGGGAGGAGTCGAGAAGGGTAGACTGATTCCTAGACCATGCGGTTTGGAAGGCAGTAATGCGTTCATCTACGGCTGGAACTCCAGAAGGGATGTTGGAGATGGGTAGGCAGGGGGGGTGGAACCCATAATTTATAAAGAAGGGCGACTCCCGGATGGCTTCATTTTTAGCAGAATTGACAGTGTACTCTGCCCAAGGAAGGAGTTGAGCCCAATCATCCTGGGAATCGGATATGAAACATCTCAGGTATTTCTCCAGGGATTGATTGATTCTCTCTGTTTGTCCATTAGACTGTGGATGATAGGCGGAAGAGAAAGAAAAAGAGATGCCCAATCTCTTGGTGAAAGTTCTCCAAAATTTGGATACAAATTGAGAACCTCTGTCAGAAACAATGGACGAAGAAATCACATGAATCCGGAAAATCTGTTCCGTAAAGATATCAGCAAGGGCGGGGGATGAGGGTAATCCCTTAAGTGGAATAAAATGGGACATCTTTGAGAACCTGTCCACGACCACCAAGATAGTGTTCATTCCTCTGGACCTGGGCAACTCCACAATGAAGTCCATCGAAATGTGGGACCAGGGGCGGTCGGGAACTGGAAGAGGTAACAGAAAACCCTGAGGCTTTTGACGGAGAGTCTTGCTTTGAGCGCACGTGGACAGGCGCGGGTAAACTCCAGAATATCTTGAGACATCCTTGGCCACCAGAAATTCCGACGAATGAGATTAGTAGTCTTCTTAAAACCTGGATGACCTGCAGATTTAGAGGAATGACCCCAAGACAGTACCTCTGGAACAAATATGGAGGGTATGAAGAGTTTGTTGTCGGGAACGACCAAGTCCTTGGGAATGCGTCTCTGGGAGTGCAAAATCTTGTCAAGATTCTTGAAAGTAGACGTGGCGAGAATCTTCTCTTGTGGAAGGATGGTCTCCAAAGGTTCCTCTGGTCTCTCTTCAGAAGAATGTATTCGGGAGAGTGCGTCTGCCTTTACGTTCTTGGTCCCGGGGATATAGGAAAGGTGAAAATCGAATCGAGAAAAAAAAAGAGCCCAACGAGCCTGTCGTGGACCTAGGCGTCGAGCATTTTCTATGTAAAGAAGGTTCTTGTGGTCTGTGAGAATAGTAAACGGCTCTTTCGACCCCTCCAGCAGGTGTCTCCACTCTTGAAGAGCCATCTTCACGGCCAGAAGTTCCCTGTTACCCACGTCATAGTTCCCTCGGCAGATGAGAATTTCTTGGAAAAATATGCACAGGGATGTAACTTATCTTTAGGCGTGGGTCTCTGAGAAAGAACGGCCCCAGCGCTGCAATCAGAAGCGTCGACCTCCAGGACGAAGGGAAGTTCAATGTTGGAATGACGGAGAATAGGTGCGGATATAAAAGCTTCCTTGAGTGTCTCGAAGGCGGAGATGGCCTGATATGACCAAGCAGAAGGATCAGCTCCTTTTTTGGTGAGCGCAGTGAGAGGTGCCACGATGGTAGAAAAACTCCTTATAAACTTCCGATAGTAATTAGCGAACCCTAAAAAACGTTGTATGGCCTTGAGAGAATTGGGTCTTGGCCATTCAGTGACTGCTTGAAGTTTACCGGCATCCATCATAAAACCTTCATCGGAAATGATGTACCCCAGGAACGGAGTAGATGTCTGATGAAAGGTGCACTTCTCCAGTTTGGTGTACAAATTGTGTTCACAGAGATGGGAAAAGACGTAGGAGGTATGGTGTATATGGTCCTGGAGATTTTTGGAAAAAATCAGGATATCATCCAAGTATACTGTAACAAAAATATTGAGTACCTTACGAAAGACGTCGTTGATGAAATCCTGGAAGACAGCGGGAGCATTACATAAGCCGAAGGGCATTACAAGATACTCGTAGTGTCCGCTACGCGTGTTGAAGGCCGTCTTCCATTCATCCCTCTTCCTGATGCGCACCAGGTTATAGGCACCACGTAGATCCAACTTGGAAAAAATCTTGGCCCCCTGTAATTTATCGAACAGTTCGGTAATAAGGGGGAGGGGGTAACGATTTTTAACAGTTATGCGGTTCAAACCCCTGTAATCGATGCAAAGCCTCAAGGACCCGTCCTTTTTCTTGACGAAGAAAAACCCAGCCCCTGCTTGAGAATTGGAGTGACGAATAAAGCCTTTCTTGAGATTCTCCTGGATATATTCATCCATAGCATGAGATTCTGGTAACGACAAGGGGTAGGTCTTGGACTTGGGTAGGTAGTAACCTGGAACCAGATCGATCGGACAATCGTAAGTCCTGTGTGGCGGCAGAAGGTCTGACTGTACTTTATTGAAAACGTCCCGGAATTGGTGGTAAACAGAAGGTAGAATAACCTCAGGAACAGAGGTATTGGCCAGCAGTCGATGCGGAAGTATGGCTGGTGGAGATGGCTCCTCTGACCCTGACCTCCAAGTAATAGGGTCTTGGGATGTCCAGTTGATGAGAGGATTGTGCTTCTGCAACCAAGGTAAGCCGAGAGTGACTGGAGTTCCGGGAGCGTGGATTACATCAAAGGCCAAGGTCTCCTCGTGGGAGTGAAAGGAAAGGGTGATGGGGCAAGTCTCCAAGGCAATGTATGCTGGGGTGAGCGGACGGTTGTCGATCCTAACCAAGGCAACGGGAGACTTCTTCCTAACGAGTGGAATCTGGTTCTGTTTAGTGAAGGTGGGGAGACTATAGAGCGTGTTACAAATGCGTTATTTACATCAGTTATGCACGTATGACGATTGCAGTACAGTACATGCATCGATAAGTGGAAAAAAGGTAGTGCTTCACTTATGTACATTTTCGCTTTACATACATGCTCCGGTCCCATTGCGTACGTTAACGCGGGGTATGCCTGTAGTAAAGTATGTATAGTACATACCGTATACAATTAAAGTCAGTTCAGGTTTTGTAGAATTAAAATAGCTGGGAGGTTTAGAAATCTACAATGATGTAGAAATTGTGATTACTTTTCATTGATTTGCCTCATACAATTATGATGTTCTACAACAATACGTTAAGATGCACATACCATGCTGTCTCATATGTGTAAATAGGGATTTATAGATTAACGCACAGAAAACTGTTCTTTGATGCACTGCTGCTCTATATTTTGAGCACAGTTGTGTAGTTGCAAGACACCGTTTCTTAGATCTGGCTCAGAATGTTAAGCCTGCTTATAGTCCCGGCGACAGCGACGCAACGTCACGTCAAATGTATTGACGCCATAGTAGGCGCGGCGCGACAGCTTGGTCGCGATCGCTGGAAGTCACTTCGATTTGATTTTTCCAGCGACCGCAGCGTGACGTCAGCGTTGCGTCGCCGTCACTATAAGCGCAGCCTTAGACTACGCTTATAGTGCCGGTGACGTCACGCTGCGGTCGCTGGAAAAATAAAATTGAGATGACTTACAGCGATCGCGACCAAGCCGTCACGCCGCGCTTACTATAAACGCACGCGACGGCTGCAATGCATTTGTTTTGACGCGACGTCGCTGTTGCCGGCACTATAAGCGCAGCCTTAGACTTCAGATCTGGATGAATGGTGTAGAGACACATAATTTGATATATTTCATTACAATTGGTGCATTATGTAACTTCTCCCCAGCTCATCCTATGGACACTCCCACAAGACACAAGATGGGGCAGAGGGAGCAAAATCAAAGCAAAGCAGCAGACACCACAAATGGTTTTTGCATCGTTTACCGCAGTTATTTTTTTTTTTTATCCAAGCCATAATTAATTACCAAGGAGATGGCATACAAGGGAATTACAATACTTGACGTGAGGTGCTCCCAAAGGAAAAACAGCGATAGTTCCCTGTCTCCCCCTCCCCCCTAAGCCTTATTTAAATCCATAATATACCCTGGTTCAGCCTTGTTCCGGTTTCCAATAGAAAGCTGCGATGTTATCAGGAGATGCGTTGCGACTTTCTATCTGTGATCCTGCAGCCAATCACCAGCACCAAAAAATACAAATGATAGGGAAATCCCAGGGGACAACGGATCAGCACCAGGCTTCCATCCCCTCCCTCGGGTCAGGTGGATGAATAAAAAGTAAAATCAAACATACAGAAACTAGAGTTTTAAGACAACGATGCAAAGATGAGGAGTTGCTTTCTTCAATTAGCAGGGTACACTTCAACATTTTGTAACGCACACAGCGCGCTAGCTGCTGCGATAAGCCCTGTCCCTATTTTGAATGCGGCTAATTTATACACAATGGTGTCATTGGTCTGTTGTGTGTGTCCCGCTACAATGCGCCAGCGGGAGGATTAACGTGCGCTACATCTGTATAGTACCAACCTATAGCAAGCAATCAATCAATAAGGGCAGGTCCATACTGCCACAGACCACGCTGAGGCGTCCGCGCAATCACATTGCCTAAAGACATTGATCGCGCCCATAGACTGCGAGGGCGCAAACAGGAGGGGACGCGCATTGCGCAAGAAACTGATTTCTTGACACGACAGGCAGGTCACATGAGCGGTTCACCAAATGAGGGCGAACCAGCTCCGCGACGCCCCGTGGCACGCCCCCCACGGCGCGTCCAATATGGACACAAAACGTACCCGCTTCACACGGGTGACGTCACTGCCTTTGCACGCCTCCGCGTGGGCGAAAACTGTATGGCCTAAAGCAGCAGTACATGCTGCAAACTAGTGTATAGCTGTTGCCCGAGTTTTCCTTCATGTCAAGACACTTTACTTGACTACATGGAATTGTGACCCTTCTGCTGACCTTTCATTCAACTTGAAACTGTTATTCTTGTTAACATGAATTAAATATAAATCTACAGCTCAGCTCTATCCCCTCCTAAAAGATTTCAAAAGTCAAATCACAAAAGAAATCCAGATGAACAACATCAAACATGGTTAATTGTTGTTGTTTGGAAGAAAATGTAATCCAGACTCTGTGAATACTCTGTTGTTCCTTCTGATTAAAGCGTTTCTGAAATAACAGATACACAGTCAAGATCTACATTTAGATAAAGGCTTCTAGTTTAAATCACAGGAGCATATCCACATGTCAGTTACATGAAATAACAGGATGTGGTCAGGTACTGGGCTATATCTGGTTTCTGTAGACTTCAGAATTTGTATTCGAAATCAAGGAACTCCACTCATGTTTATTTGCAAGGAAATGGCAGAGATGTAACCCTGAAACTAATATTGTGTTTGCTTTAATATAGTATTCAAAAACACTGCCCTTTCAATGCCTGTAAATAAGCTTGTTTCTACCACTGTCACCTTCAGTATAAAGGCTAAGCATGAAGGGTATAGTGTTAGTGGGATGATATAAATCGATTATGTATGTATGTATAATGTAAAATATAATCATAGTACATAGTCCCTTGTACATCAGAGTCTCATAACGGGATAACACCAGACATATTAGGGGGCCATCTTTATTGCTTTCAATAGGATTATTGTCTTTTATAAGCATGGAGCTGTTTTTTGCACTCCTTTTGTCCCAGTTTTGCAGACTTTAATATGTAGACCCCACAGTGGGCACTTCTGGTTCCTCCCACTAAATGTGTTACTAACGTTGTGTAGTAACTTGGAATTATGTATATGTAGCACTGCTTCCCCCTCTGGGAGATTTACCCTGGCTACAGTCCTGTGTGGTGCTCGGTACCTGTTTGGCCCAGGAGATGCTGAGTGTTCTGCGACGACATGGGGAAACAGGACAGGCTCACGGTGATCCTGGGTGTTCTTTCTTGGTGTCATTGCCTCCAGCCATAGTGGGCTCTGGTAGAACTGAAAGCAATCCCCACCATGACAGTCTTTTATCCCCATACATCTAGCCAATAGATTGCGACTCAGCCAGATATATAAAAAGGGATGGTCTTTATTCTGCAGCCACTGCATGATGTTATTACAGCGATTGCAATCAGTTGACAGGGTAGCTTTCAGGATCCTGGATGTTACAGGCCTGCTGGTAATGATGAGGCCAAACTAGAGTAGTGATTGCACCCAGTCCATGAGGGACTGATCACGTCTTCCTCCCAGCCAGGAGGAGACTTGGTTTACATCCTCATCCCTTGAGGAGGAAGAGGGAACTGCCTGAACCCCACCCTGTGAGGGCTGGGTTCATCTCTATAATTTAGGACACCTTCTCCTTGGTGCAAAAGGGAAGGGCAGAGGCTCTGCATCCTTATTGGGCAGACACCGACTCCCATGTCATCTCCACTTCTATCACTTACAGAGGCTGCAGGAGGGGGGATAACCCCACAAGATAGCCTGTCACTGTCTGGATCTTACTGGAACTTACATGACAGGGAAGGCAGAAAGGTAGCTGGCCCAGCCATGGCTACATATATAATTTGCAATTCAAGGTCAAAAGATAGATGATTCCAACTTTTGAAGATAGTTCTAATGTATTTTGTTTCTTTGCATACTACTACTGTTTGGTTGATTTATTTGACCAAATTGAGTAAATCTGTATAATATCAACTTTAACATCCTTAGAATTGTGAGCATATGCCCTGGAAATATACTTTGTTTTGCCTTGTGTATATCATATTGTAATCATTTTTTCAGGTTGCCTAAACCATGTGTGCAGATATGGGAACATTGTTACTGGATTATGCCAGTTTTTATTTGCACTAAATCACAAAAATCATTATGCTTCATTCATTTAACCCTTTCTGGGCACTTTCACATATTTCACCACGCTTAGTCCATAGGACAGTAAGAAATGATATTAATTCAGTGTAGGAACTTGATGTATTTGGAGTTTACCTTGACTGGGTTAGCACTGGCATGAATCATGTTTTGATCAAAAGATGCAACAAATGACTCCTGTTATTAGACTTAGGTTCTAAATGTAGACAGTAAATTACAAGACAATTTATTTATTTTATTTATTAATTAAATGTTTTACCAAGAAGTAATACATTGAGAGTTTCCTCTCGTTTTCAAGTAAGTCTTGGGCACAGAGTTAAGATGACAAATACATAGTTACATTATGTGAGCAGGGTTACGTGGCCCTGTGGTGTCATTTGATGCTGCATTGCCATGGTGACGTGTCGATGAAGAGACAGCAGAGAGCAGGTAAGGGAGTTACAGAGGCCTCACGCCTCCCCCGGCATTTAATTTAAATGCCTTGGGGAAGGACATGGTGCCTCTGTAACCGTCGCGCCCCTCCTAGAAATTCTTGCACCCCCCAGTTTGCGCACCCCTGGAGTAATACATCTGTGATGCATGCTAGAGTCTGAGAGCAGGTTAGAATCTACATCTTGAAATAGAAAGAGTAAATTGTGGCAATATGTGTTGTTGCTCATATTTGATTGGCCAAAGATGGAGGTAAGTGAAGGTCACCTGTAGAAAAATACTTTGAACAACACTTTTGATGCCAAGTCTGGGTGCAGATATGGAAGTAACGTCCAAGAATAAAAAAAATGAAGAAAGCAACTGCAAAACAGGAGATTTTTGTATTCATTCTTAAATGGTCAGTCACACAAATCCAAGACCAGATTAAAATGTGAGACAGCTTTTAGTTTTGAATTAATTTTGAGTGGTGGCGGCTGCGAGAGTCTCCGGTAGATTGTTTCAGTTGTGAGGTGCACGGTAAGAGGAGGATGAGCAGACGGATTATATGTTGAACCTCGGGACCATGAACAGTCTTTTGGAGTCAGATCTCAGGTGATAAGTGCTGCGTGTGGTAGGGGTGATGAGCTTAGCAAGTGCTCTAATTTATATTCTAGTGTGAATTAAATATAGGGTGTAGAAAGTGATATTAATACAACTAACAGATGTGTATATAACCGCTTGTTAATCTAAGACATAAAATATAAAACAATCAAAAGTTCAAACCAGTTCTTTAGGTTAAAGCGGAGTGATGATGGAAAAAGTCCAGAACAGGAAGATGATATGTATAGAGCCAATTGCTGCTTCTGCATTGTTTTTGCCAAACACAAAGGAATACCTAAAAATAAAATAAAAAGAGGATCGCAAGCTCCATAGCGTAACACAGTAAAAATGATTTAATAAAATTAAAAGGAGAAAGTCACCAGGACTTGCACTCACAAGGAAAACATGGTAGCTCGCATTTGAGAGAAAATCTCTGCTTGACGTCACAATCAGAGTGGAGAACGGTCTCCGATCGGCGCATCGGAGGTAGCCCACCAGCAGTGCCAGGAATGGTCCCAGGGAACAGCCGTCGTTTGTGGTGCCAGATCACGACTGTTTAGTCCGCACTATCCCCAGTAAAGTCAGATTAAGACAGTAGCTTGTATCTGTAGTGCTGTCAAGATGGTGTTTGAAGTTGCCTCTCGCATACAGATATGGCCTGTTTGTTTTCCCGTTACGCCTTGCGGTTTCCTGAGCCGAGCCTGTGCCTTTGGCGATATTTCGACCAAAATGCTCGCAAGTATAACCTGTGTTAACAGTGGGTAGAATGCAGGCAGAAACTGAAAATTGGCATCGTCCACAATACTGTCCTGAAACTCAAGTCGGCGCCCACGAGTTTTACTGTATATACACCTGTTTATATATATTTATACACACACACACACACACATATATATATATATTTTTTTTTCTTTTTAAAGAAGAAAAAGTGCCCAATCCTAGTGTAATATCGTTGATAAAAATGTAATGGTCTTGAACATAAACAATTTAAAACTCACAAACATCCAAAGTTTTAGTGCATATTATGAAAATACTCATGCCCCAACATGAACCAGGAAGCCGCTTGTCCTCCTCTGCCCAAATGGTAACAAGGTCACCTCCTCCCAAGTCCTCCCAATAGGTATTGTCTCCTAGAGAGTCCTCCGGCAACCAAAAGCAGGCACGCAGTGTTCCAGTCAGGGGAACTCCCAATCAGCGTTGCGGTCAGGGGAACTCCCAATTCTCAGGGTAGCATATAAACTCCTTGTCCGCCATAGTGACTCTGACTTATAACACCGCTTCCCAGCAGCACACAGTGCTATGCGTTTCCTCAATCAAGCTAAATTCATCAGGGGATCTGACTGACTGACTGACTGACTTAGTGAGGGACTGACTGGGTGACTGACTGACTGCCTGAATGGGTGGGTAACTGACTGGGTGGGTGCTCGACTGACTGACTGGGTGACCTTGACTAACTGACTGGGTGGGTGACTGACTGGGTTGGTGACTGCGTGAGTGAGTGGGTGAGTGGTTGACTGACTGACTAAGTGGGTGGGTAGGTGACTGGGTTACTGACTGGGTGGCTGGGTGACTGACTGGGTGTGTGTCTCACTGGATGAGTGGGTGACTGATAGACTTGGGTGGGTGGTGACTGACCTTGACTGGGTGGGTGCTGCTTACCACTTCTCTGCACAGGGTGATGCTTCCCTGTTCGCTGCCTGCCACATTGGGAGTGGGGGGAACGGGGAGTGGGTTCACAGCCAGCATTTGCGGTCCCCGTGGTTGTTGCCCGTGGCGGGAGGTAGGCACGGGGAGAACAAGGTTGGCGTGCACTCGCCATGGCGCATCCCCCTCTGGCCCACGTTTCCCTCCGGCGCCCATGCGGGCGGGGAGACAGGACCGGGGGGGGGAGCGAAGAAGGGGTCCGGACGCCACTCATCCCACCCCTGCAGGCCGGACACACTGCTTCCCTGCACATGCGCGATGAGACCTCTGCACATGCGCACCGGAATCTCCGGCTGGAGTATTCTTTTGTGCATGCACCAAGCCCGAGTACCAAATCACGCCGCCGCCATACCCTGCTGCCGCCATACCCCGCCGCAGCAGCACTTTGCCACCAGGCAAAATCCAGTCGCCGTGGCGACCGGGCTACCAGATTTGTTGAGCACTGCATATATATATTTAACTACATTTAAAATCATTTTACCACTTAATAAAAAAAAATATATATATATATAACTGAAAACGTTGTATGTTTGCTGTGCTTATGGGCAATCTGATTGGTCCGTCAGTCTGTCACTCAGCCTCTGGCCAATCAGATTGGTCCATGGCCGGCCCCGCCCCCGCACACCTCTCATTGGCCTGCGTGGTTCGCTGACCACGCCTACCCATCTGCCACACTCTCAGAACAATCGTAGAGGACGGACGCATCACAGCAACACTTTCCAGCCTCTCCGCCTGCTTTCACCGCAGAAAGCAGCCACCCACTCTCAACACCACCCCCCCCCTCACCCTTCACCCGACCCGCCGCCTCACACACACCCAGCGCGTTGTGGTGCTGTGCTGCTCCACAGGCACCACGAGATTGGGGATGGGGGGGGGCAGGCCAGTGACGGCCGCAGCTGCCTGTCCCCTGGGGCGGCCGGACTTACCCCTCACCGCTTGCTGCGGCCGGACTTACCCCTCACCGCTTGCTGCGGAACATGCCAGCGGGGGGGAGCAGGGCAGTGGCGGCCGCAGCGCAGCTGAGTGTCCCCTTGGGCGGCCGGTGGGGGGACACTGGCACCGCCTTTCCTATACCCAACCCCCCTTCTCTCCCCACCGGCACTAACCTCCAAACTTGCGGGCGGGGTGACCATTGCACAGGGGGGCGTGCTGCCCAACATCCACAGTGTCTCACTGTGTGTGTGTATGTCTCAGTGTGTGTGTGTGTGTGTGTGTGTGTGTGTGTGTGTGTGTGTGTGTGTGTGTGTGTGTGTGTGTGTGTGTGTGTGTGTGTGTGTGTGTGTGTGTGTGTGTGTGTGTGTGTGTGACACTGTGTGTGTGTGTGTGTGTGTGACACTGTGTGTGTGTGTGTGTATGGCAGACAGTCTGTGTGCTGGGGGGGACACTAATGTGAGATGCAAAGGAAGGTACAGTGATGTCACGTGCAAGGGGGGGGGGAAATCATGTAAGATGCCAGGGGGGGGGGGGGGAAATCATGTGATGTGCAAGGGGGGGGGAAATCACGTGAGGTGCAAGGGGGGGGAAATCATGTGAGGTGCAACGGGGGGAGACTCATGTGTGGTGCAAGGGGGGGGGGGAATCATGTGAGGTGCAAGGGGGGGAGTGATGTTAGGTGCAAGGGGGAAGAGTTATGTTACATGCAAGGGGGGTAGAGTTATGTGATGTGCAAGGGGGGGGGGGAGACGTAGGTGACGTGCAAGGCGGAGGACAGTGATGTGGGGGCCAGGGGGGGAGAGTGATATGGGGGCAGGGAGGGGAGACTGCAGCTTTGAAGGAGGAGGGCGGTGGGGCCGAGCTGTGAAGAGAGGGGGGGACGGACGGAGCTGGGAAGGTGAACGGATTTGTGAACGTGGGGGCCAGACAGCTGTGAAAAGGGGGTACATCCCAGGCAACGCTGGGTCTCTCAGCTAATATATATATATATATATATATATATATATATATATCAGAAAATAGCCGTGTTAGTCCAGTTGCGATAGTGCAAAATAAATGAGTCCTATGACATAAATTGTTAGTCCAATAAAAAAGGTATCACCTAATACTGAAGAACTTATGTATATATATATATATATATATGTAGCCAGGTCCCCTTCTCCTACCTGCTGCCCCGCGACCCCTCATCTGTTTTCTCCGCTGCCGCGGGTCACTCAATGGACCCGCCGGCACTTCTGGAGGGTGGGGGCCAGTGCAGGGAGCGCTTTGCCATTCCGGCGGTCCCCGGCGGATCACGAGCAGGGCGCCGCCATCTTCATGTAGGTCGCGCAGGACAGCGCAAGGAGAGCCCGCGAAACCCTAGCCTACCAGGGAAGGCTCTAGGCAGGGACTACGAGTCCCATGAGCCTCTGCGCGCCCCACGTGATGCCAGGGAGCCAATAGGGCTTAGGATCTTCCTACAGAAAGGATACATTTCGCGTGCTGAGCCCACGCTAGTTAGTTGGAGCTGGGAGCTACGAGGGAGCAGGAAGGGTGTAGGGAGCAAGTGAAGCTCCTGCACCAGGTAGGTTTTCCAATCTCAGATAGGCCCCAACTCACCATCAGGCTAGTGGGTAATTGATAAGGGATGGCCCTAGGTTAGGGACGCTGCCCTTAGGTTCGGAAGGTGCCTTATTGTCCGGTCACAGCGGTCAGTGCTGTGAGGGCGGACAAGAGGGCATCGTGTCAGGCTGTAGTGCGTTGCTGCAGGGATTAGTAGAGGCTGGTAGCGTGAGGCAACTGGGGGGGGTCATAGCGGTAACCAATCTGGGGACCATGGCCCAGGGCCCGCATTACGAGTAGTGTGGGTGCAGGGGGTCAGGGACCTACCTGCCTAGGATAGGCGACCCCCTAGGCCCTAGGAGTTTTCCCCTAAAGTCATGCAAGGTTGCTGTGCTGTAGGGACGGCCTATAGTACCGCAAGTATCACATTGGTTCACGGAGTCAGTTAAGGACTTCTTTGGTTACGCTGCGCATCCGTGCAGAAGGTTGGGCGCCGTTCTTCGTTGCGGCTGCAGAGGCTATCCTGGTGGGATCGTCCTGGAGAGGGGTTCCGGTGTTCTTCGGTCGCCGGATCCTTTGTGAAGCCAGTTGCAGATCCGAGCACGGGAGTGCTCGGCAGGTACTCTATATCTACAAGTGCACCAACAGTTCCATTAGTTAGTGACTGCGCAGTCACCATTATTAGTTTCCCCCTAAAGGGGAGTGGACATACTGAGTTGGGCTTACTGGACACGGGGTGGGATCATCCTGTGGAGGTGGAGGTGGAGGTAGTGTCCTGCGCGACGCCGTGTATAGTGTCTCCTCTAGGGAGGGACACCAGTTGATATATACATGTGCATATGTGTACGATATGGCCTGCCAGTAAAGTCCTTGATTGTTTTACCTACGTGTGGAGTGATATGTGTATATGTCCTGCGAGGAACCACTCCCCCTCTGGTGGGAGCCATCGCAGGTGGAGGCGCTGCACCCAATATAGTATTGCGCGAGTAACCCCAGGCTCTCTGTGGCAGAGACTTAGGCCCTGTGAGCCTACAGGTGACACAGCACATAGTAGCGGCTTGCTAGCGATAGGAAGCAGGGTTACATATATATGAACCAGGGGAAGAAAAATTAGGAGTAGCGCCAAAGGATAACAAAAAACTGACCAATAAAGCTGTGAAGACCTGGTGAACCATATACTAATAGGAGTAAGAAAATTAAAAATAGTAGCAACTATACACAACCATTATTTATAAAAAATGTATTAAAAAATATACATAATAATACACATAAAAAATAAAAATAAAAATGTATATAATGAAAAATATATGAAAAATATATAAATAAAAATATATAGAAGATACAAAAACCAGTCCCAGAACACTGTCCTTCAGAGTCTTTGCAGCCCGTTCGAGGGGAACACCACTCCCTTGAAGATATCTAAAGGAGAAAAAAACAAAAAACAGGCGCACTCATAGTGTAGTAAGGTTAACAATTTTATATATGGGACTGGTAAAATATGAATTTTCCACTCACAAACGGAGGATAATAAATCGCATGTATGAGATATAATACTCAATCGCCAACATGTTCAGCAGGAACTCGACTGCAACACCGGATAGAAGACCGTTCACATCACCGTATTGAAGGGAATCCATACATACCCCTGACGAAGTCTGCAAAGACGAACCGCGTAGGGCGTTATTATTTGGAGTATCTTTTTATTTATTATTGAATTTTTCACTTTGGGAAAACGAAGATATCATTCTTTGTACTGTCGGGACTCATTGCCATTACAGCGTTTGCTGCACTATCAGTGTTTGAGCTGACCCGGAAGCCTTCCATGCAATACATGCATTGTGAGTGACGACGCTGACCCGGAAGCCCTCCACAACGAGTGAGACACTTGAACAGCGAGGAGGTGCCTGGTTACTTTCAATCCATGAAAGAATCACTACCACGGATTCCCTTCAATACGGCCAAGGTCAGGGATTGGAGAATTCCGGAAGGTTGTTGTCCAAGCAGGGGTCAAGAGCCAGAGATAGACGTCCGCCAAACCAAGTCGCAACCTGTGAGAATGAGAGAGAGAATGCCAGAGTAATGTCCTAGTGGAAACTATGTCGAGCAATGAGTGAGAGAATGGACAGGCATTATAAAGTGTGGCTGACCAATCAGAGGTGGAGGCAGGCCTGGAGGAATGCGTGGAGCCATCCTGGATAGGTCCCTTTGATTGGCAGGCAGGTGAGGACTCTTGTTTTGGCAGGAGATCCTATTAGTGTGCTGTGGGCGGGTTTTCACTGCAAGAGCAGTGAATAAATTATCTTCACCCGGCGCGCGCTGTTCAGGCGCGCGGCCGGAAAACATGGCGACTGCGTGAGAACATGAAGATCCCGCAGGAGCCAGAGGACGAAGAGGACGGCGGGGAACCCACAGAGCCACCGGAGGTGAGTGACGCCAGCGAGGGGCGCGCGCCACAGCAGCGAGGGTTAATGCAGGTGAAGAGGCACCAGGGCGCGGATGCCGCGATCCCTGAATCCTCACAGTACCCCCCACCTCTCAGGATCGGCCTCAGGACGATCCTTCCATGGTTTTGATGGAAACTTCTTTCGGAAGCGTTTGAGGAGACCTGGAGCATGAATATATTTCAGGGGTACCCATGACCTCTCTTCGGGTCCAAAACCTCTCCAGTGGACCAAGAAGTGGACTTTACCTCTTGAAAGACGGGAATCCAGTAGAGCCTGTATCTCGTACTCTTCGTTACCCTGTACCATCACAGGATCTGGTTTAGAAGTGTGGTCCGGAAATAGGCTACTGGAGATGAAAGGCTTGAGAAGCGAGGTGTGAAAGACATTCGGAATTCTCATGCTATGAGGAAGTTGGAGTCGAAAGGAAACCGGATTTACCTGCTCCAAGATGGAAAAGGGACCCAGAAACCTAGGAGCCAATTTGAGGGAAGGAGTTTTGAGATGGATGTTCTTGGATGATAGCCAAACCTTGTCCCCGGGTTTGTAGTTGGGTGCCGGACGACGGTGACGATCAGCCTGGGTTTTAGAAGTCAAGGATGCTTTTTGTAGTGCAGATTGGATTCTGGACCAAGAGTCTTGTAGGAGGGCAATATGCTCGTCCACGGCTGGTACTCCAGAGGAGTCTTTAGAAATGGGTAGGCGAGCCGGATGGAATCCATAGTTGATAAAGAAGGGGGTCTCACGGGTAGACTCATTCCTGGAAGAATTAAAGGCGTTCTCAGCCCAGGTAAGTAGTTCTGCCCAGTCATCCTGAGAATTAGAGACGAAGCACCTTAAGTATTTCTCGAGGGATTGATTAACCCTCTCGGTCTGTCCGTTGGATTGAGGGTGATATCCAGACGAAAAGGAAGATGAGATACCCAGTCTCTTGGCGAAATTCCTCCAGAACTTGGAGACGAATTGGGAGCCCCGATCAGACACGATGGATATGGGAATCCCATGGATACGGAAAATCTCTTTGGAGAAAATATCAGCTAGGGCGGGTGAGGAGGGTAATCCTTTGAGAGGGATAAAGTGTGCCATCTTGGAAAACCGATCCACTACCACAAGAATGGTATTCATGCAATTTGACCTAGGCAACTCCACAATAAAATCCATCGAAATGTGGGACCAAGGACGCTCCGGAATAGGTAGAGGTAAGAGGAGCCCCTGAGATTTCTGACGAGGAATCTTGTTACGCGCACATACCGGACAGGACCGTGTAAATTCAAGAATGGTTTTAACCATATTGGGCCACCAGAAAGTGCGACGGATGAGATCCAACGTCTTCTTGAATCCAGGATGCCCTGCCGAACGAGCGGCATGTCCCCATCCAGTATTTCAGGAACGAATTTGGGTTCTACGTACAAAGAGTCTTTTGGAACCTCAAGACCGGTCGGAAGATTCTCTTGTGACTTGATGATCTTCTCAAGATTCTTGAACGCCACAGCTGCTAAGATTCTTTGTTTAGGGAGGATGGGCTCGGTGGTCTTTTCCGATCTCTCATCAGAAGAGTATTGCCGGGAGAGGGCATCCGCCTTGACGTTCTTAGTGCCGGGAATATATGAGAGAACAAAATTAAATCTGGAGAAAAATAACAACCAGCGGGCTTGGCGAGGACCTAGACGACGGGCATTCTCAATGTATAATAAGTTTTTATGGTCCGTGAGAATAATGAATGGCTCTTTAGACCCCTCCAGAAGATGCCTCCATTCTTGAAGGGCCAACTTGACGGCCAAAAGTTCCCTATTGCCCACGTCATAATTTCTCTCTGCAAAAGAAAACTTTTTGGAGAAAAACCCGCAAGGATGAAGTTTATCCTGGGAAGAAAATTTCTGAGATAGAACCGCACCAGCCCCACAGTCCGAAGCGTCAACCTCTAGGGTGAATGGAAAATTAGTGTCTGGGTGTCGAAGGATGGGAGCGGAGACAAAAGCTTGTTTCAGCGTTTTGAATGCCGTGACTGCCTCAGAAGACCAAGATGAAGGATCTGCACCTTTTTGGGTCAGTGCTGTGATAGGGACGACAATGGTAGAAAAGTTACGGATAAACTTCCGGTTTGCAAAACCTAAAAACCGTTGAATAGATTTGAGGGAAGTGGGTTGCGGCCAATCCACGACGGCTTTCAGTTTCTCTGGGTCCATGGCCAAGCCTCTGTTGGAGATGATGTATCCGAGAAAGGAAGTGGTAGACTGGTGAAAAATGCATTTCTCCATTTTAGCAAACAACCGGTTCTCTCGGAGGCTTGAAAGCACAAACGTCGTATGGATGATATGGTCCTGTAAGTTTTGAGAAAAAATAAGGATGTCATCCAAGTAGACAATGACAAAGCGATTGAGAACGTCCCGAAAAATGTCATTGATGAAGTCCTGAAAAACTGCTGGTGCATTGCACAAACCGAAGGACATCACTAGGTATTCATAGTGTCCGCTACGGGTGTTGAAGGCAGTCTTCCATTCATCGCCCTCATGGATGCGGACGAGGTTATATGCCCCACGAAGGTCAAGTTTAGTAAAGAGGTTGGCCCCCTGAAGTCTATCAAAGAGTTCGGAGATGAATGGGAGTGGATAGCGATTCTTCACCGTAATCTGATTCAGACCCCGGTAATCAATACATGGTCTAAGAGTACCATCCTTTTTCTTGACAAAATCCGGCCCCCGCAGGGGAGTTGGAATGACGTATGAAGCCCCGCTTAAGATTCTCACGAATATATTCGTCCATAGCTTCCGTCTCGGGCAACGAGAGAGGGTAAGATTTGGCCTTTGGCAAGGTATATCCAGGTACCAGGTCAATCGGACAATCGTAGGAACGATGAGGGGGTAGGAGCTCAGACTGTGTCTTGCTAAAAACGTCCAAAAATCCCGCGTACGGAGAAGGTAACTCCCTCAGAGGACAGGATGTGTTAGCTAATAGAAAAAATGGTCATTCGGTAGACAAAGAAGACTCCTCTGACCTTGACCTCCAGTCAATAGGATTAGGTGATACCCAATCGATGAGCGGATTGTGCTTCTGTAACCAGGGCAAGCCGAGCGTGATCGGTGTTCCCGGAGCATGAATCACGTCAAAGCCCAGAGTCTCTTTGTGAGAATGAGTAGAAAGGGTGATAGGTCCGGTCTCCAAGGAGATATAAGCCGGAGTGAGAGGCCGATTATCAATCCCGACCAAGGCAACGGGGGAGTTCTTCTTGGAAAGTGGAATCTGATTTTGTTCAGAAAAGGTCTGATCCATGAAGTTCCCTCCTGCGCCGGAATCGATAAATGCTGCTGTGGAAGTGCGGAAGGTCGGACCAGAAAGGGAAACGGGAATGGTCAATCTTTTAGGAAGTTCCGTTCTGGATGGGGGACAAGGAGAATTAGCACCCAGGGAGCGCCCCTTCGTACTCACTGGGTTTGGTCGTTTCCCGGAGATGGTGGATTATTACGAGTGCGCTGCTCAGAAGATCCGCAATGATGGCATGACTCTCCAGTAGAGCGAAGTTGTCGGAACGGTACCCGAGGTTGCTGGACTCCGAGTTGCATCGGCTCGGGGGCCTCCAGCGCCGGCAGCGGAGAGAAGACGGGTCTCGGGGTAGTAGAGGACCTGGAAAAGGGAGCACGGAAAGGCGTAGACCAGGGTTGCTGACGCTGAGCGCGGCGTACCTGAAGACGCTGGTCCATACAAATGGCCAGGGAGATGAGGTCCTCCAGCAGTTCTGGCCTGGGTTAAGAAGCAAGTTCATCCTTCAGGGAGTCCGATAAGCCTTTCCAGAAGACGGAGACTAAGACCTCCTGACCCCAACGAGTCTCAGCTGCTATGGTTCTGAATTCCAAGGCGTATTGGGCCACAGGCCGACGTCCCTGTGTAAGCTCCAGCAGGGAATCAGAAGCAGTCTCTTGTCGTGCGGGGGTATCGAAGACCTGTCGAAAGTCTCATCTGAAGGCTGCGTAATCTTGGGTAATATCTGGGCGTAGTTCCCAGATCAGAGAGGCCCATGCCAGTGCATTACCTGTGAGAAGACTATATACATAGGCTACCTTTTTCCGGCCAGTAGCATACAGCTGCGGAGCCATCTCGAACTGGATCTCACACTGGTTGAGAAAGCCACGACAAGCGTGGGGGTCCCCTGCGTAGGGCCTCGGAGCCGGAATCTTCGGAGCTGAGGATAAAGTGGAAGTTGAATCGGATTGTGCTGGCGGCGCAGGCGCAGGCGGTGCCTGTAGAGAAAGGTCCTGTACCTGTTGGGAGAGGAGAGCCACTTGATCCGTTAAGGCCTGGATTTGTTGGTACATGGCCGTCATCATAGAGTCCACATCAGTCTGGTCTGCGTCTTGTGGGCTCGACATAATGTTACGCTGGTGCTGCCTGCAGACCAGACCCGTCCTTTCTACTGAGGTGAGGAACGTATATGGGCACGCACCCGCAGCAAAAGGAGCGTGTCCGGAGTGTGGTGATTTAGGCGTTGCCAGGCCAGGTGACGTTTAGCTAGCAATACTTGCCGGTACCGGTGTAGAAGTGCCGTCGTGGTTGCCGTTTAGCCAAGGTCAGGGATTGGAGAATTCCGGAAGGTCATTGTCCAAGCAGGGGTCAAGAGCCAGAGATAGACGTCCGCCAAGCCAAGTCGCAACCTGAGAGAATGAGAGAGAGAATGCCAGAGTTGTGTCCTAGAGGAAACTATGTCGAGCAATGAGTGAGAGAATGGACAGGCATTATAAAGTGTGGCTGACCAATCAGAGGTGGAGGCAGGCCTGGAGGAATGCGTGGAGCCATCCTGGATAGGTCCCTTTGATTGGCAGGCAGGTGAGGACTCTTGTTTTGGCAGGAGATCCTATTAGTGTGCTGGGGGCGGGTTTTCACTGCAAGAGCAGTGAATAAATTATCTTCACCCGGCGCGCGCTGTTCAGGCGCGCGGCCGGAAAACATGGCGACCGCGTGAGAACATGAAGATCCCGCAGGAGCCCGAGGATGAAGAGGACGGCGGGGAACCCCCAGAGCCACCGGAGGTGAGTGACGCCAGCGAGGGGCGCGCGCCACGGCAGCGGGGGTTAACGCAGGTGAAGAGGCACCAGGGCGCGGACGCCACGATCCCTGAATCCTCGCACACAAATCCCCTTTAGGTATACACTTTACGTATATCGATGGCGAAATAGCAATAACGCAAAAAAAAAGGATCTACCCCTGTGAGAGTAAAGCTTTCAATTTATTTTTTTGTAACAAAGAACTTTCTTTGCTGTAGCAAATCGCACAGATCAAAAAAAAAAAAAAAAAATTAAAGCATTGTACAGGTATATGAAACAACTCTAGCAGAAGATTGTATTTAAAATGTATTTTATTTAGATTCGTAAAAACATGACTTCACACATATAACATTCCTCAAAGTACATTTTGACTTTTGCTGACTTGGCTCTTCAATACGAAGTTTAGATAAGACAATTAAAAAATAAAAACATTATGTCATTTCTTTTTATGATTTGTTCAATTTTTCTTCCAGAATGAAGAGGAAGTCCCTGGGGCTTGCAGTGCTAAAGCTACAGGTAAAGATGAAGAAATCCAAGCTATCTGCAAGCTGCATGGCTTTTCTGGAAGACCAAGCATAGAGCAGCAGTTGAAAGCGTTAGATTTAGAGTATCATCAGCTCAAAGACCAGGGTCATTCAAGCAGGGCTGATTACATTCAAAATCTCTACGCTTGGAAGTCAAAACAGGCTGGCAAGGTAAGGATATTTTTCTCATTGTAAATGGCCTGGCTCTAGAATTTCCATCAGCATAGTGAATGAAGAAATTGAAATAATTGTGCATTCAAGTGAATGGGCTCCAGCCTGTAAGGTACCGTACAGGTTAGCACTGGTTTGTAAATATAACCCTCAATATACTCGGTGTGAAAAGGTACATTTGCTACAGGCAAAATCAGATTACTAATTACCAGTAATATTAACTGAACATTAAAAGAATCATGTTACAGTGGAAAATATTGTACTGTAAGATGCTTCCCCTGGAACAGCACAACCCACGTGATACCCAAAGTCAGTACAACATAAACTCAAGTTGGTGCAGGAGACTATAGCACATTTCAGTCAAAGAGACAGAGATTAAGCAGGAATCAGATTTTCATAATTACTTAAACTGGAATATTTTGCAAGGTATGTATTTCATAATATTTTATATATCTATGTATACCAAACCATCCCAGTGTTAGATAATAGAGCTTTCAATTTGTGCAAATGCATCACTGGGCCCATATAACCTTAGCCTCTCTAGAGGCATTAACATAAATACTGTATTGATTTCATTAGACATTTACATCGCATTACACATTTCACCTTTGTGCTTATGTATCTCTGGAGATTTTGTGCTTGAATGTTGCTAATGTTAATTCAGTGGTATTCAGACTCTTGAGTTGAAAGTGAGAATCCATCAAGTGTTCAAGCATGAAGCACTTCAAACATGCACTGGAGAGGCAAGTGGCAAATTGAAAGATACATTCTGATCAAAGTTCTAAAGCAGGGGTCTCCAAAATCAGTCCTCAAGGGCCGCCAACAGGCCGGTCAAAGACTGAGCCACTGATTTAGCCCCTGTGCTGAAACAGGGATATCCATAAAAGCCGGCCTGTTGGCAGCCCTTGAGGACTGAGTTTGGAGACCCCTGTTCTAAAGGTACAGCAATTGAGCTTGTTCATTCCTACTCTTACTGATGTGTTAAATGTTTGATTCAAAATATGAGTCTCTGTAAACTGCATTCTTTTACTATTGAGCAATAGCCAGTTAGACATTAGCGATAGTAGGTATAAATACATACAGTAAATGAAATCAATGGTTAATTATTTGAAACCCAGTATCTTTAAGCAAAGATAGCAAAATAGTTCATCCGTATTTTTAACAAGCAATTCATAAAAACATTTGCTTTATGTAACACTTGAAAGGTTTCCATAAACCCCTTAGCAGGAGGTAAAATAAAAAATAACTTGCAGTTCAACATCCTGCCATCGATAATAATGATAAAAGTTCTAAGCTTAAGGGCCATTCTAGATATATGGGGTAAATCCACAAATGGCCGACACTTTAGCGCTAATAGTGATCCTTCCCAAAATCGGGAACGGACGTTATTTGTCTTCAGTTTAACAGGTATCCTCAAAGCTAATGAGCTGCAAAAATGACGTCCGCTAATAAAAGTAGCAGTGATTAGTAACAGGTATTTTCGAGGGGCAGAGACACATTAACCCAGGGGTGCGCAAACCTTTTCTCCAGTCTCGGCGGCGTCATTTTACGTCGCGAGGCCATTTGACCCGTGGTGTCATTTGACTCCGCTTTGTCATGGCGACATGTCGCCAGAAGCCGCCGAAGAGCAGGTACATGACATACAGAGGCCTTGCGCGCTCCTCCATGCATTTTATTTAAATGTTGTGGGGAAGAGCGCGGGTCCTCTGTAAGCACCGCGCCCCCCAGAAAAATTCACGCACCCCCTCAGTTTGCGCACTTCTGCATTAACCAATATACTGCACATGTGCATTGGCAAAACTTTAACTTGCGTTAATTAACGCACATGTTAAAGATGCATTACTCATTTGCATTACCTAAAGCTAATGTAATTGTTGCTATAATGTGGATAACTGTAATTTTTCTTTTAAATGTTTTTCATTTTTTGGTTATTTATAGTGTTCTTCCTTCATTTAATTTCCTTGTACTTTATTAAAATTTACGTATTCATTATTATTGTAGAGATATGTCTGCATAAACATTATTGTACACCCATTGTTAATACTGCACCGACACACTTTATTCGAGCAAATACCCGGTATGTACCTGGCAGATACCTGGAATGCGCCGCTCCTCACCTCTGACAAGCCCCGTTGCATTTGCCTTCCCAGCCTGGGTTCATGCCTGGCTGATGGGCGGCTGATCTGTTAAATGATAATGATTAGGATTTAATAGGCTGCAATGCTTCACGTGTCTACCAGATGGCATAAATTCATGAATTGTAATGCAGTATATATATATATATATTGTACAGTATTGCAGCCAGCGGGAATAAAATGCTTCAATCCCTGCCGGAAAATAACTCAATGCACTCGGGCAGAAAACAGTCACAAACCTCAATACACCCGGGTATACCCGAATTCGTGGGACTAGCCGAGCTCGAATAAAGTGTGTCGCCAGTGTACAGTCATGATTACAGTATATACCCACCTACCTCTACTCAACCCCCTTCTGTCTTTCTCTCTTACTTTCAATCCTGGCTCTCCTTCTTTCTTTCCTCAGACTCCCCTTGGGAACTTCAACTTCCATATTGATGACCCCTCTCTCCCTTGGGCTTCCCGCTTTCTCTCTCTAACCTCTTCTTTTGGCCTTCACCAAAGGAGTGCAGCCAGCACACACTACAATGGCCAGTACTTGGACCTGTTTTCACAAAAAAACTTATCTCTCTCTGATTTCTCCATTTCCCCCTTTCCATTTTCCTCTCTCTGATCATCATCTCATTTTCTCTCTCTCACTTATCCCCTTCTCCACCTCCATATACCCCTTGTTTCTGCAGAGACCTGCACTCCATTGATCTACTAGCCCATGACTACTTTGCGCTCCTCCCTCTCCTCTCTCTGCTCCACTACAGACTCTGACAACCCGGTCATGAACTACAACTCTGCCCTATCCTCCTCTCTTGATCTACATGCCCTTCTTTTTCTCTGCCGTTCTCAGCCTTCTAACCCCAGAACTTGGCTAAACTGCCACACATGCATGCGCCGCTCCTGCACTCGCTTCTCTGATTGTCTCTGTAGGAAATCTCATACTCTCTCAAACTTCCTTCACTACAAATGTAATGGATTCCATTCACCAAGACATCTCCTATGTATCCTCATCTTCTGTACCTCCTCTTCTTAAATCTTCTCCTGCCTTCCTTCACTCTTTTTCCTCTGTCAAAGAGGAGGATGTGTCACTGCTGATCTCCTCTTCTCCCTCTACCACTTGCCCTCTTAAACCCATCCCTCCCATCTCCTCAAACCTCTTGCTCCTACTCTAAACCCACACTCACTCATTTTCAACTCCTACCTCCACCCTGGTACCTTTCCCACCTATTTAAAAACAGCAAGCTTAACCTTACCGGTCTCTCTTTTTATCTCCCCTTTTCCCTCCTGCCTTTTGCCTCTAAACTCCTTGATCGCCTTGTATTCTTTTTCTTACTCAATTTCTTACCTCCTATTCTCTCCTAGATCCTCTACAATCTAGCTTCTGCACTGCTCACTCCACCGAAATAGCCATCAACAAAATAACTATTGTCCTCCATGCTGCCAAAGACAAAAGGTCATTACACTCTGCTCATATTACTTGACCTCTCTGCAGCCTTTCTTACCAAGGACCACCCTCTTCTTCTTCACATTCTCCATGCCGTAACAGAGCTCTATCCTGGATTTGCTCTTACAGTACGTCCCTCATCGTACTTTGTGTCTCGTTTGCGAACACCTCCTCATCCTCTGTCGATCTTTCAGTGGGTGTACCCCAGGGGTCTGACCTTGGACCTCTTCTAGAATCATTTTACTGTCTCATAAATCTGTCTCCGTGTCTCTTCTGCTGAAATCCCTCTCCTGGCTTCTTACTAAATCCAATATTACTTTCAAAATTCTTCTCCTTTCTTTAAAGGCTATACACTCTGCCCCTCCTTATATCTCAACCCTAATTTTTTGCTATACACCTGCCCTACTCTTGCATTGTGCTCAAGGATATCTCCTGTCTACCCTTTTTGTATCTAAAGCTCTCTCCCGCCTAAAACCTCTCACTCGCTGCCCCACACCTCTGGAATAGCCTTCCCCTCAATATCCGACTAGCACCTTTGCCTTCCACTTTAAAACCCATCTTTAAACACACCTCTTTAATGAAGCATATGGGCAGCTCCGTTTGCCTGATACTATCCATCTCATATGCACTGACCTTAACCCCTAGCAGACGCACTTACCAGAACACCCTCCTGCTGTTTCTGTAAGGTCTCCCTATTTGCCACTTAGTTTGTAAGCTCTTTGTGGCAGGGACTCTTTTTCCTAGTGTTACTTATAGGTCTTACAGCACTTGTTCCCATTATGTGTTATATTATTACAAATGCAGCTGCCGGTTTTGGACCACTTGCCTTGGAAAATCTGTGACCATCTCGCAGTAACTCGTGAGATTGTCCACAGAAGGCTGTAATAATGGCCTATTGGATTAACACAGCGGGTGTCCTTGTGTGTGACTCGCAGCCCGGTAGGATTCAAACAGAGTGAGTTCCATTCAAATGCAGGGACCCCGCTGTGTTTATCCAATGGGCTATTAGTCTGACTGCAGAAATCTTGTAGCGTGCTGCAGAAATCTCACAGAATTGGGTGGGTTTTAGTGCAGAAATCTCACAGAATTGGGTGGGTTTTAGTGCAGAAATCTCACAGAATTGGGTGGGTTTTAGTGCAGAAATCTCACAGAATTGGATGGGTTTTAGTGCAGAAATCTCACAGAATTGGATGGGTTTTAGTGCAGAAATCTCACAGAATTGGATGGGTTTTAGTGCAGAAATCTCACAGAATTGGATGGGTTTTAGTGCAGAAATCTCACAGAATTGGATGGGTTTTAGTGCAGAAATCTCACAGAATTGGGTGGGTTTTAGTGCAGAATTCTCGCAGCATTGGGTGGGTTTTATCGCACAATTCTCAGGGCAAGTGGCCTAAAACCGGTAGCTGCAGCTGTATGTCACATGTACTGTATTACAGC
Organism: Ascaphus truei; assembly: GCF_040206685.1. Lineage (NCBI taxonomy): Eukaryota > Metazoa > Chordata > Amphibia > Anura > Ascaphidae > Ascaphus > Ascaphus truei. Next base: position 79,746,289 of record NC_134486.1, on the reverse strand, counting down.
TGTGAAGCGCTTTGTACATATATGGAGCTATATAAAAAAATATATACATACACACATATACACATACACACACCACATTAGATCACACAAACATATCACTTTAATCACTAAAAAAACATACTATAGTTTATGATGTGTTTCAGACATTTATATGATCTCTAATATACTGTGTGTGTGTATATATATATATATATATATATATTTTATGACACGTCGTCATCATCATCATTTATTTGTTTATGTAAAAGCACACCTCCACTTAAGGGGGCACCGCAATACTTTAGAGTCAGTTTAAGAACAAACTAAAATTATACACAATTTATTTTGTTAGGCAGGATTTTAACCAAGATTTAGATCCAAGTTTACTAAGCAGCGCTATGCACACTTTGCAGTGTTGGAAGACACCTGATTGCCCTTTTCAATCTGTCTTCCAGTCCTGGAAGGTGTGCATAACACTGCTTAGTAAGTATGGGCCTTAGGGAATATTCACTTAAGTGGGATTGTGATTATTGGTCATTTACTGCTATGTAAGTAAATATATACCCCATAATATGTATTTTTTTCATGGGTTTAAATAATGCCTTCATGGAGTCAAGCTCAATAGAATGTAAATTGTTAATGATTACCTTAAATTGGTATAATACTCACTACTCCCTACCCTCATATATTGCGGCTGTGTATTGTATTGTATTGTATTGTATGTCTTTATTTATATAGCGCCTTTAATGTACATTGCGTTTCACAGTAGTAATACATGTGGTAATCGAATAAATAACAGATAATATAAATAACAGATCATGGGAATAAGTGCTTTAGACAAACATAACATTAAGGAAGAGGAGTCCCTGCCCCGAGGAGCTTACAGTCTAATTGGTAGGTAGGGAGAACGCACAGAGACAGGAGGAGGGAGTTCTGGTAAGTGCGTCTGCAGGGGGCCAAGCTTATGTATCATGTGTTCAGAATGTTCACAGTGCTATTCGTATGCTTCTTTAAGCAAGTGTGTCTTAAGGTGGGTCTTAAAGGTGGATAGAGAGGGTGCTAGTCGGGTACTGAGGGGAAGGGCATTCCAGAGGTGTGGGGCAGTCAGTGAAAAAGGTTTAAGGCGGGAGAGGGCTTTAGATAAAAAGGGGGTAGAAAGAAGACATCCTTGAGCAGAACGCAAGAGTCGGGGTGGTGCATAGCGAGAAATTAGGGCTGAGATGTAAGGAGGGGCAGAAGAGTGTAAAGCTTTAAAAGTGAGGAGAAGAATGGAGTGTGAGATGCGGGATTTGATTGGAAGCCAGGAGAGGGATTTCAGGAGGGGAGATGTCAATTTTCCCTTGGCCTGATATGCTAAATGATATACAAGTGAAGTGTGCTATTCTATTAGAAATAAACCAATGTGTTAATAAACAATTATATATTGATAAAAGTATCAATAATAATAATAATTTTATTTTTATATATATATATTTATATATATATACATATATATATACATATATATATACATATATATATATATATATATATATATATATATATATATATATATATATATATATATATACAGTGCTCGACAAACCCGGTCGCCAGCTCGCCAGCTGCGATCGGATATTGGCTCGTGGCCAGTAACTTTTCCCCTGCTCTGCAAAAAAAAAAAAAGCCCTGCTCGAAAAAGAAAAAAAAAATCCCTTGCTCGAAAAAAAAAATAATCCCTTTAGCTGATAGCTGATTGGCTGTGACGCGGGATGGAGTTTACCAGGACTTCAAACCGCCCTTCCTTCTCTGCACGGGTAAAGTAATGATGGGGGGGGGGGAGTGGGTGTGCGCGTGTGTCTGCTGCTGCTGCTGCTGCTGCTGCTGCTGCTCCTCCTCCTCCTCCTCTATATATCCTTCTGTATAATTGTGTCAGCTCCTGTAATTTACAAGACCTCCACTGATCCGGTCATGGAGGATTTTGAACAGATGCTCGAGGTGGGGGGAATTTAATGCACTTTAAAATATTTATATATACACTGATACATCCTGCCCCCGGTCCCTGGCGCTCCCGCTGTTCGCGCGGGTCGGGAGATACACCCCCCCCCCCCCCCCCCCTCCGGCGCTCTCCCGCTGTCCGCGCGGGTCGGGAGATATCCCCCACCTCCAGCACTCTCCCGCTGTGTGCGCGTTTATCGCTTGTGTTTATCACTTTAATTATTTTCTCTTTCATGCTGTATTGAGGCAGCTTCTCTCGAAGTCTCTGCATTTCAAGATATCGATAATCTGTTCTTTTTTTGCGCAGATCTTCTCTGAGTTGTTGAGCCAAATCAGTGTCTGCCTCATTTCTTCCGCGTGCACTCTCCCGCTGTGCGCGCGGGTCGGGAGATACCCCCCCCCCCACCTCCGGCACTCTCCCGCTGTGCGCGCGGGTCGGGAGATACCCCCCCCACCTCCGGCACTCTCCCGCTGTGCGCGCGGGTCGGGAGATACACCCCCCCACCTCCGGCACTCTCCCGCTGTGCGCGCGGGTCGGGAGATAGCCCCCCCCCACCTCCGGCACTCTCCCGCTGTGCGCGCGGGTCGGGAGATACCCCCCCCACCTCCGGCACTCTCCCGCTGTGCGCGCGGGTCGGGAGATACCCCCCCCCACCTCCGGCACTCTCCCGCTGTGCGCGTGGGTCGGGAGATACCCCCCCCCACCTCCGGCACTCTCCCGCTGTGCGCGCGGGTCGGGAGATACCCCCCCCCCACCTCCGGCACTCTCCCGCTGTGCGCGCAGGTCGGGAGATACCCCCCCCACCTCCGGCACTCTCCCGCTGTGTGCGCGGGTCGGGAGATACCCCCCCCCCCACCTCCGGCACTCTCCCGCTGTGCGCGCGGGTCGGGAGATACCCCCCCCACCTCCGGCACTCTCCCGCTGTGCGCGCAGGTCGGGAGATACACACCCCCCCCCCGGCGCTGGGAGATACCCCCCCCCCCGGTGCTCTCCCGCTGTCCTCGCGGGGCGGGAGATAGTAGCCGAGTGTTTCTCCCCCCCCTCTCTCCCCTCGAGCGCTCCTGAGATACTGTGAGGTACTGAGAGAGTGTGTGTGTATGTGTATGTGAGAGAGAGATTGAGAGAGAGAGTGTGTGTGTGTGTATATATATGGGGGAGAGAGATTGAGAGTGTGTGTATGTGTATGGGGGAGAGCGACTGAGACTGTGTGTGTGTGTGTGTGTGTGTGTGTGTGTGTGTGTGTGTGTGTGTGTGTGTGTGTGTGTGTGTGTGTGTGTGTGTGTGTGTGTGTGTGTGTGTGTGTGTGTGTGTGTGTGTGTGTGTGTGTGTATGTGTGTGTTTGAGAGTGTGTGTGTATGTATGGGGGAGAGAGAGAACGTGTGTGTGCAGGACACCAGAGGTAACCCACCCAGTCACCCACCACCACCCCCCACCCCCCACCCAGTCACCCACCCCCCACCCAGTCAGTCATCCCACCCCCCACCCAGTCAGTCATCCAACCCAGTCACCCATCCCACCCCCCACCCAGTCAGTAATCCCACCCAGTCACCCACCCCCCACCCAGTCAGTAATCCCACCCAGTCACCCACCCCCCACCCAGTCAGTAATCCCATCTCCCACCCAGTCACCCAGTCAGTAATCCCACCCCCACCCAGTCAGTAATCCCATCCCCCACCCAGTCACCCAGTCAGTAATCCCTCCACCCAGTCACCAATCCCACCCTCCACCCAGTCACCAATCCCACCCTCCACCCAGTCAGTAATCCCACCCCCCACCCAGTCACCCAATCAGTAATCCCACCCCCCACCCAGTCACCCAATCAGTCACCCAATCAGTAATCCCACCCCCCACCCAGTCACCCAATCAGTAATCCCACCCCCCACCCAGTCACCCAATCAGTAATCCCACCCCCCACCCAGTCACCCAATCAGTAATCCCACCCCCCACCCAGTCACCCAATCAGTAATCCCACCCCCACCCAGTCATCCAATCAGTAATCCCACCCCCCACCCAGTCACCCAATCAGTAATCCCCCCCCACCCAGTCAGTAATCCCACCCCCACCCAGTCACCAGTCAGTAATCCAACCCCCCACCCAGTCACCAGTCAGTAATCCCACCCCCCACCCAGTCACCGTCAGTAATCCCACCCCCCACCCAGTCACCCAGTCACCCAGTCAGTAATAAAGTCACCCAGTAAGTAATCCCACCACCACCCAGTCACCAATCCCACCCCCACCCAGTCACCAGTCAGTAATCCAACCCCCCCACCCAGTCACCAGTCAGTAATCCCACCCCCCACCCAGTCACCCAGTCAGTAATCCCACCCCCCACCCAGTCACCCAGTCAGTAATAAAGTCACCCAGTAAGTAATCCCACCACCACCCAGTGACCCAGTCAGTAATCCCACCACCACCCAGTCAGTAATCCCACCCAGTCACCAGTCAGTAATCCCACCCAGTCACCCAGTCAGTAATCCCATCCCCACCCAATCAGTAATCCCACCCAGTTACCCAGTTAGTAATCCCACTCCCCACCCAGTCACCCAGTCAGTAATCCCACCCAGTCACCAGTCAGTAATCCCACCCAGTCACCCAGTCAGTAATCCCACCCAGTCACCCAGTCAGTAATCCCACCCCCCACACAGTCACCCAGTCAGTAATCCCACCCCCACCCAGTCAGTAATCCCACCCCCACCCAGTAATCCCACCCACCCAGTCACCCAGTCAGTAATCCCACCCAGTCACTCAGTCAGTAATCCCACCCAGTCAGTAATCCCCACCAAGTCAGATAACACCCCCCCACCCAATCCCCCAGACAGTCATCCCCGCGTCAGTCGGTCATTGAGGGACTGCGGATCAGGTAAGATCCCAGTCGGGATTGCTGCTTTAGATATTGTGAAGAGGGGGCGTCCAGACACTGGTTAATGGGTGCAGGAAAATAGTCACACACACACGTAACAAGGACTAATTGTAGTAAAGTATAAATGTAATACAATAAATAAACTTATGTCAAAAAAGAATGTGTTTTACTAGGAATTTACTTAAAAAAAATTTAAGCGGGGCTGGGGGCGGAGCTAGGGGAGGGGCTGGGGGCGGGGCCTGAGAGGGGCTGGGGGCGGGGCTAGGTGGCGAGTAGATTTTTTGGTTTGGCGAGTAGATTTTTGGGTGATTTGTCAAGCACTATATATATATATATATATATATATATATATATATATATATATATATATATATATGTACACACACATACACACACATCAAATAAATATATTAGACTATAACTCTTTAAAAGTATTAGATGTGTGTTAATTCATCAATCAATAAGTGTAACTACTGTATCTATAAATGTGTTCAATGGTGGATAGGATAATGAACATACAAGTTCTAATAAATGAACAGTGCATAATACAGAAAATAGCAAAGTGAAAAAATATATATTCTCAATATACAGTACTGTGTTATATCGTAATTATAGTCGACGTGAAAAGAGTCTGGGAGAAACTCAATTGCAGAGTTCTAAATGGTCTCCTGGATTCATATGCAGCTTTTTAGAACAGACAGACCAGTTGGTAATGGAAAAACTGAAATAACAAGATAAAAAGCACCCAGATTCCAGATATAAAGTACAGAGATTTTTTAGAGGATTTGGGGATACCAGTACTATCCCTTCTGCTGATACATAGTGTCCAGTTAACTCCTTATACCTGGCAAATCATCTTCCCTGCTTTGGAAATCCAGGTGCATGCTGCATCTATAAAAATTCATCACTAACTAATGAAAACAACTATTTGAGACTTGGAGGTCTTTACATCTACTCCGCAGTCACTTGTCCATCTGGGAACTATACTAGTGAGGTACTTCAAACTGTGTGTTCCACCTATTCCTGTGGTATTGAGCATGCATCTACTGTACCTGTAACACACCTTTTTTTTATATATATTTTTATACTATCAATAAAATCTCTCATTTATATCTAGGTGCTTTTTTTTTCTTGTTATTTCTGTTATGTTAAATGCACTGTATTTTAATGATTTATGTATTTATGATTTTTTCAAATGACTTGGAAGGTTACAGCATTATCGTTAGACGAAGAATCCCGATTAACACAAGCTTTCATGAAGTATCAAGATGCCCTCTCCCTGAATCCTGATAACTGGCAATACAACTTCAATGTGGGTAGACTCCTGTTACTACAGCAAAAAAACAAGGAAGCATTGATGTTTCTACAGAACGCTTTGGCCCTTCTACCAGCATCAGCAATCACCAGGTTAAGTGGTACTTACATAAAACTCTTCACTAGTCTCTTAGCAACATAAGTTGGCCAAAAAGTAGCATGGACCTCACACACCTTGCAATCATGGGTTGTATCAGAAACTGCACTTTGGCCTGTAAATGCAAGCAGTCCCTGGTGAAGGAAAGCTCCACTTGCTGTATATTAAACTGTTGCACATTTCGGCAACTTTCAGAGTGCCTCTTGACTTTCTGTAAATTGGTGTAGTCAACGTGGCAAACACAAGCTCACACATGGTACTGCACTATCACTATTCTTTGAAGTAACCTCTTCATTATCATGTGCCATTTCAATGACATGATGAAATCATGCTGTTCAATATCTTCTGCAGCTTATAAATTAACTAAGATGTGTGTTTTATTCATAGGTGCTATGCTGGTTTAGCTCTTATAGAGCAGGATGATGGCCCAGGTACAAGGACACAGGAATCAGTCCTTTGCCTTCATCAAGGTCTGGAGCAGCTGCTTAGTGAACTTCTTATGTCACCAGAGTGGTCAGTCATTCATAAAATTATCTTCCCAGTATTACCCCACAATTACTGTACACATGAGCAATACCCGGCCAGTCTGTCACAAAATCAATTTTGCAATTAAAATTCACAAGTTTGTGAAAAAAATCACCAGCCTTTAACTTGTACAAAAAAGACCCAAACTGCAACAATTGCCTAAAGATTTCCCTAAGAGCCTCTTTTAAAAATGATAATGTTTCAATTTAGGTCCCTTAGAAATGTTTTGTGACGTGACACCACAATTCATTTTAAGAGAACCTGGATAAAATGATACGTAATGTATAGGTTGAACTCAATGGACATAAATAATAATAATAACTTCACATAACACTTTTTTCCCAATGGGACTCAAAGTGCTTCACAATTATAGTATAGTGCGCGGTACATTTTGGAGCCGGAGGCACAGGGAGATAAAGTGACTTGCCCAAGGTCAACAAGTACTGACACCTGGTTCAAACTCAGTGCCATTGATTAAAAGAGTCAGTGTCTTTACTCACTGAGACATTCCTTCTCCCTATGTATGTCCTACTGCTAGAATAATTTAACTTTCCCTCAAAACAGTCTATGTTCATATCCTTCTTAAATCCATCTCCTGGCTTCCCATCAAGTGTCGGATTACCTTCAAAGTTCTACTCCTTACCTTCAAGGCTCTCCACTCATCTGTCCTACCTACATATCAGCTTTGGACTCTCACTATGCCCCTGCTTTTCTGCTGCATTCTATCCACAATCCTATCATCTCTATTGCTCTCTCTCACCTTAAGGCTGTGTCCATAGACAATGCAGCCGTACGGAGGTGTGGAGGCTGAGTGAAAGCGGGTGCTTTCCCTGGCCTTAGTACGTGCGCCGTCCGTCATTGGGTTAACGGACGCACCTGTGCTCGCATACGCCGATCCGGAACAGCCCTACATCCTTCATGGATGCAAGCTTCAATGGCCTAGGGGCAGTCCTACACCAGAAATACCCAGAGGGACCAGTGGTCTACGTCAGCTACAGTCTGACCCCCAGTGAGCAGAATTACCCCCTCCACAAGTTGGAATTCCTCGCCCTCAAGTGGGCAATCATGAACAAACTCCATGATTACATGTACAGCGTCACCTTTGAGGTACGGACGGATAATAGCTCGTTCACATATATACTGACGTCTGCCAAGCCAGACGCCACCGGCCACAGATGGCTGGCAGCCCTTTCCAATTACCAGTTTACATTAAAATATTAACCTGGGCCCCTGAATATCGGAGCTGATGCTCTATCCCGAATACCAGGACTGAGTACCACCCCGGACGATGACCTATGGGAGGAGATCCCTGGACTAGGGATGCGAGCTATGTGCAACATGGTGGCCATCGTACAAGATAAAGTGGCCTTCTCAGAACTTAGGGTCGCGGATTCCTTGGGATGCCAATCCAAGGCCATCCCCACTGCATACTGTACTCCAGAAGGAATGAACATCACTCCGGACAAGATCATCGACTGAAAGGACTTTGTACAATATCATATAAGGGACCCAGTTGTTGGAGCCGTCCTCCAAGCCGTATAGCAAAAGAAGTGAAGATCATCAGGAAGCGCAATGTCATGTAAAAAACAGAAGAAAATTCCCTGATGGTGCAGTATTGTGATTGATATGTGATAAATATCAAGGTGCAGTGTGCTGGATACTCACAAGTGTAGAGTGAGCAATGTTCCCATAAAGGTTTCTTTATGTGTGTCAGCCCGTTGGACCGTCAGACAGGTAAGTGGTATGGTAGGTGCTGGAGACCTTAAGTGAATAATAAAACGGACATAGTGCAGACTGTACGAAATATCTTTAAAAGTAAGTATATGTGCAATACACTCACATGGTTATAAAAGGTAACAAGCGTTTAGATCACCCAGGTTGGATCTCAGCAATGAATGAGCTGTTCTCTGTCCCCCCTCTGCCTCGGCGGGCGTGCGTGTCACCGGTGCGTCTCACCCTAACCGGAAACCGGAAGTGATGTCATCTGCTCCGGGGGACGCCGATCCTGTGGGAGTTTTTTCTCATCAGCCTCACTCTACGCGTTTCTCCGTATTGCGGTTTCTTCAGGAGTACAGCTATTCTGATTGGCTTGCTTCATTTCCTTTACATGACGTCACCAAAAAAAAAGGAAAAGCACATGGTTTTCACTGGCTAATCAGGCCTGTGGGAACCATTTGCAGAAAATGTAATGTCATAGGCCTATAAAAGCCTATGTCGCTTCATTTTACAGCTTATCGGGGCTTACTGAATCGCAGTAGGCTTTTTTGTCGAGAAGCTGGCGATAAGTGGCTTATCGCTGCTTACTGCATGAGGCTCTTATTCGGGAATTACTCAAACTCCTCAATATCACCAAGTCCCGAACAACTCCGTACCATCCGGAGCGAGACACTCTGCCGGAACGATTTAACAGGGCGTTATTGGATATGCATGAGGCCCTTATTCAGGAATTACTCAAACTCCTCAATATCACCAAGTCCCGAACAACTCCGTACCATCCGGAGGGAGACACTCTGCCAGAGCGATTTAACAGGGTGTTATTGGAAATGCTCGGCACCCTGAATGGCGCTCCGAAGACCGAGTGGAGCAGGCATGTGGACCCTGGTACATGCGTACAACTGTACCCGCCACAAGTCCACCGGGTTCTCCCCTTACTTCCTAATGTTCAGGCGAGAAGCCAGGCTGCCTGTGGATGTGCGTCTGAGGGTATCAACCGATGGGGTACCCAACACGACGCACTTTTGATACGTGCAACGGCTCCAAGACAGCCTGCAACAGGCTTATCTATTAGCCGAAAAGTCCTCCGGCCAGCTAAACGCCAACAATAAGAGACGATACGACCACAAGGTCAGACATTGGGAGATTCGTCCTGGAGATGCTGTGCTTCTCCGCAACCTCGGAATTCCCGGCAAAAACAAATTAGCCGACCGTTGGCGAGACAGAGTATTCGAAGTCGAGTCGCAGATGCCGGGCCTCCCGGTCTACCGCATAAAAGACTCATATGACGGCACGGGAGTGTTGCGTCCCCGAACAGGGTCGCGCCTCCGCGCTGCTGCCACTACGTGCGTGCGCAGATCCAGTCGTGCGCGCCCCAGCATCCCTGCCGTGTGATGCGCCAGAGGGGCAGGACCGGGAAAAAGATCTGGCACCGTAACCATATTCTCCCTATCCCACAGGTTGGAAACGACAAGCCCGAGATACCGGCTACACCTCTGGACGGTGAGCCGTAAGGATCAGGGAAGCAATGAAGAAACCACCAATGATTCTACCAAGGACTCTATGGAAGCTGAGGAAACAGTGAATGAAACTGTAGAGGATCCTATGGAGGGACCCTCTCAAAGGGTACTCCGAAGTGACGGAGCCCCTCCCAGAGGAGCTACGGGTAAAGGGTCCCGACGAACAACGCCAACCCCTGGACCCTAGAAGCCCGTGCTTAATGCCGCAATTGAACTTTCCAGAGATATTTATACCCTCAATGGGAGAGGCTAAGCCTCAGGACTATGTGCATTACTCCCCAGAGGAAGTAGAGGAAGAGCTTCGGCGAAGCCAGCTTGTAAGCTACCCTCCAAACCGGGTAACCTACAACACAATTGGGGCACCCCACTATGAGGCTTAGCAGTGGTCTCGGAGTAAGATACACTCCATTATAGTCATGTTTATGCAAATTTATAATCTCATGTAGAGTATTATTATGCTTTAAGTTGTACCGAGAGAAATGCATCTTCAGTTATATAACTTTCTGTATGGTTATGTGTTACGCTATTCCCAAGCGGGGCCGTTGGAGTTTTCACCAGGGGGAGAGTATATCAGGGTTCCTCCTGGGCCCCCTTACCTCAGGTGGATTGCGTGCACTCCGGCGGGTGCCGGCAAGGTTCAGAGAGTTGGGCCTGGTTTCCCTGTTTATCTCAGGTCCTCCGCTTGCCTCCGTACAGCGGGGGGGATTTGCAGAGCATGCGGCAGCTAGCAGAGGCGATCGGATCGCTGGTAGCTCCCAGCGGCTCCCTTGGCAGGGCGCCGCCATCTTGGACATGGCCACACATGCGCAGTGTAGTCGCGCATGCGCACAGGAGCGGAGAGCGACGGCCATTGCTCAGATAAGGACTACAGCTCCCAGGATGCATAGGGGCAAGGCACCACATGACCCACGGCAGCCAAGTGGGTGCTAGCTTCTCCTGCAAGGGGATATTGATACATTTGACGCATGTGAGACAATGCCAGTCGGAGCTGGGACGGTAGGTTGTGTATGTGCAGGTGCCTGTAGGCCAGAGACCCCCTGTTAGGCCCCAGCTAGGCCCCGACTCCCCTCAGCTTGTGGTTGCTGCAGGGACATAAGATAGGGACTCTATCCCTGTAGTAACAGAGCATAGGGACACAACGAGGATGCGGCTACATACTGGCCCGTGGTGATCTGGGACAAGATCATACCTCTACCAATATATAGAGACTTTCACGCGGGACCCACCCACCATAGAGGCGGAGGCTGCGCTGACCATGCTGGATCAGTGGATCCTTTCTTCTGCCACGACATTACCGGGTGTGGGACCACCCGGCAGGTATCTCTACTCATCAAGTGCATCAACATACACACTTCAGTGGGCTGCGCTGTACCACACTTTTGGGAGGGATTATTTACTCATGGACACCAGGGTGGTTGGGTGCCCGAGGGCCCCTCAGGTGGTGGGGACTGTATCACCAGTGTATGGACACTGGGTGGGTGGTTACTGGATGGTACGGTCGTGCGTGACCTTGGTGCTTGTGTATATGATATATATTCTGTGCAGTAAAACTGTTATACTTACCCAAGTGTGTTTTGTTGCATGGGTTTCCTGTAACTGGGTCATCCCACATAGTAGAATCCCGTACAGGTGGGGGCGCTACTGATCATCGACTCAGGTACACCCCAGGTTCCCAGAAGCTAAGGCTCAGGCCTCCTGTGAGCCACAGTTATCGCACCGCACACACACACCGTAGCCACACCTCTCCCAGGGGATGGGGGAAAGTGCGCTACATGTGTACAATTTATTTAACATCATAATTTGATATTGCTTTTCAGTCCAAGTATTCTTCAGACTGCAAATCCACTCTCACTCCTTAATGCACAACTACTCAGAGGATTTTTGAAGTTGGGAAAGTTACTCAAGAAACTTCCTATTCAGCCAACCCGCTGCATCAGGACCTCACAGCAAGTTCTGCACATGTAAGTGACACACATACTTTATAAACCTTTATTCGAAATATCTTTGTAGTAAAATGCCTAATGCTTTTTCTTTTTAAAACTCTGCATACTGTAGTGCCGACGGTTATTCTAACACAAACCAGTGGCAATCGCCAAAAAAAGACACAGGTACATGCTGGGTACATGCTGGGTCGTGTTTAAGGCAAGTTTAAGGCATTTCTGCATTGACTAATGGCCCATCAGATTAACAGCGGGGGTCCCTGGCAGTCCCATTCAAACTGAATGGGACTGCCAGGGACCCCTGCTTTGTTAATCCGATGGGTCATTAGTCTCTGCAGAAATGCCTTAAACTTGCCTTAAACTAGCCAGGTTACACCCAGCATGTACCCAGCATGTAACCGGGCTAGTTTAAGGCAAGCCTTAGAATACTCGTTGTCTCGTCTGTACATTGGTGGCGATATAAATAAATAAATATATATATACTGTACGTACAAAGAGGCAATGCCAAAACACAAATTTATGATTGTAGAAGTACAACTATTGAATAGAAGATATACAATTAAAGTGGTATTGGGCACCTCAGAAACTGTAAAGAAAGGTATTATACAACTGCAAAATCTTACTAGTAAAGCCACCAAATTAATTTGTGCTTCTATATGGTGGAAACTAGACAAATTACCAAACATATAAAACATGTACAGTAATACATAATGCACTGCAAGCATGGCTATGGAATACAGTGAAGCCCTCTGCAAGCAAAGGGTTTAAACCGGGAGTAGCCAACTCCAATCCTCAAGGACTACCAACACGTCAGGTCTTCAAAATATCTCTGCTTCAGCACAGGTGGCTTAATCAGTGGCTCAGTCGAAGATGAAGACTGAGCCACTGATTGAGGCGCCTGTGCTGAAGCAGGCATATCCTGAAAATCTGGCCTATGGTTAGCCCCTGAGGACTGGAGTTGGCCACCCCCGGTTGAAAGAGTCAAAGAATATCTCCTCATACAGTATATGGAAATTGCAGTTTTTATGTGTTATAATTTAGTACCACTATCTAGGGGTTTTTTCTGGAGCTTTATATGAAGTGCATGTGTCTGACATCTGTCAGGGCTGGCAAGCAGCTATATAATACATCAGGATATAGAAGATTGGAAGGACATTTGGGACTACTTAAATACAATCTCAATTTCAGCAAACCAGATAGAGCTCCTTTCTAAATTATTCCACAGAATATGCCACTCCAGTCAGGTTTGCTAAATTCTCCCGCTAGTAAGATGCCACCTGTTGGAAAGTGTGTGGTTATATACCGGTGGTGGCCCTATATGCCCATGGCATGGTTTTTTTTTTCAGGCAATGCAAAACATCATAATCATACAATAGTTATGTGAAATAAAATATAGCTTCTTAAGGGATATAAACACATCCCTGTGCTGTTAAACAGTCCAACAGCAGATTGATTTAATTTGAGGCTCTTTGTTTTGAGTGTGTTACACTACAGATATCACCACATTGTTCATGTAGAGTATTTCTATCTGGGACATAAAAATGAAATATAAATATATAATAAAACAAATAGAAAATTAATGTAAAATAAATATGAAGTGATGTAAACTGAATGAAAGTGATATATTAATGCCTATTTTATTCTAGGCTAATGTACCAACCCCCTACAAAATGTTAAATCCTCATGAAGAATTAAGAGTTTAAAGATGATATGATGTGTTTTAGTCTCATGGTCTGAGTACAAAGCTGTTTAAGATATAAAACGATTATTTCAACTTTGTTATCTCAAGCTACGGTAGGGCAGTTATGCTAGAGTATTACCAAATACTTTTTCCCCAACAGAAGCTCAGTGACCACAGTGTGGATGTTGTGGGTACTGGGTGGTAGACATCAACAGTGTCGCTTTTAAGAAAACATTTAACCATTTAGGCAGTAGTCAAAAAGCTTGAAGCGGCAATCCTCACTACTCAAATAATTGTAGAATCAGAACCGGAGCAGACCCATGCTATTTTTAGCTCCGCTGGTTCCTAAAACATTAACTTTTTTATGTGCCAGTGTTCCTGGTCCCTTTTAGGAAGCTATATGGCTGCTACACACAGGGCCGCAGACAGCTTTCCCAAGGCCCAGGACTAACGTTTCCACTGCCCCCTTCCCCCCCTCCCTGTCTCGGCAGCCTCTTTAAAACCCTCTCCATCTCTCACCCCCTCCTCCTCTCTCCCTCTACAACCCCTCCAACTCTCCCTCTCTTACACCCCCCCACTTCCCATCTCTTACACACGCACCCTTGCACCCTACCTCTCTCCCCCACCTTTCTCTCCACATGCAATAACCCCCTTCCTCAATATACCCAATGATCCCTCTCCCCAATATACCCAATGACCCCTCTCCCCAATACACCCAATAACACCCCACCCCCAGTATACAATACACACCTCTCCTCAATACATAATACCCCTCCAACACAAAATAACCCCCACAACACACACAGAACACCCCCTCCAATATATACAAAATAACACCCCCAACACAAAATAAACCCCCTCCAACACACAAAAAATAACAACCCCCAACACAAAAATAATACCCCGTCTCACATACACACACACAATAACACCCCAAACACAAAATAACCCCCCCTCCAACACACACAAAATAACACCTCTATTACACAAAATAAACCCCCACCTCCTTCCAACACACTAAATAACACCCCACTCCAATACACAGAAAACACATTAGGTCGGGGCTCAGAGCGTGAAGTACCATAACACCCCTACCCTAAGGAGCCGTCTCCGAACAGCCCTTCAGTCACCTTCCTATCCCTCTCACCCGGTCTCCCCTCTCACGTCTCCTTATTGCCCGGGCCAAGGTCAGAGCCTTCCGCCCGTGAGTACACAATGCCCGGCGTCTGGGTTATGGGGCCTCTGTGTTGGAAGGTGAGAGGAGCAGAAGCCCGGGGAGGTTACACGTCCGCTGTTCGTGCTGCTGGTTCCCCACCTCGGCCGCTGTGTCTGTATGTCAGTCACACCACCATGCTTTTGCCTCCTATCTGACTCCCCGGGGCCGCAGACCCTCCTGGGGGTAAGGACACAGACCCTCCTGGGAGCACGAACCTCCCCCTTTACCTACCTTAATGGGGGGAGGCCTCAGATGCACCGCTAGTCCCACGACGGAAGTTGAGACCAACTTCCGCATTCACGCGTGGACCGGCAGGGGTTGGGGCAGCCATTAGAGGCCTGATGTGAGAGAGAGGCTTACAGCAGTTGGGGCCCAGCAGCCGGATACAGATGTTGGGCCTGACCTATATCCGGGCCCAACTTCCAATGCTGTCCGGCCAGGCCCCCACGCAGCTTCCAGGCCCGGGACAGTTGTCCTAACTCTCCCTCCCTGTCAGTGGCCCGGGCTACACAAGTCGCAGTCTCACGGACCATTATAAGCTGCAATGTCTTCAGAGCACAACATTGCAGCTTCCTATTGGACGACCCCAGAAGCCACCTTCGTTTTACTGGCACATAAATATATCAGGAAACAAAGACTCTCCGGGGGGGCCCCAACGTCCCAATTCTGGAAGAAAAATCACATAAACAATATGGGTTGCTACTTATTAAAAAGTAGTGATGCTATGCCGAATATGAAAAAAATCTGCATTTATTAAACATTGCAGAAATGCTCTTTAGATATTATTTTTTTTAAGATTTCAGCAATAATTATGCTTGAAAAATAGGAAAGGGCCTATAAAGAGGCAATCCAAGCAGCTTACATTTTTTTCTTTTAAATCTTTTATTTGTTTTAATATATGCACCATTTGATTACCTTTATTGAAATCTAATTACCTAAGCTGCCGATCAATTGCCATGATCGATCAGCAAAGTCACTAAATGGTTGCCCTTCGGTTTCAATCAATCCTTCAGTCAGTGTAACTCAGTGGTTACAATATATTCTTATATTACTAAGGTAACATTATGTATTGTTACAGTTTACACAAAGTGTTTTACAAAGACCTGCTGGGGAGATGTGCTGAACCCTGCTATAGAAATCAAAGGATGCTCAGTATATTAAAGCAAATTAAAAATGGCATGAAGAGTTGAATTTAAAAATAAAAAAAAGGTAGTAAGTATTATCTAATAACAGAACCACTAAGTAAATACATACAACAAGAGCTAACCTAAATAAATAAACCAATAAGGTGACCAGTGCCTAGTGCACAAACTATTACTCAAATGTGAAAACTAATATATGGATATAACAGAAAAATTCCTTATGGGGAATAATTCTAATAGGAATGACTGCCAACGTAGGGGAGCCTCATATACAAGATCTCTCAGGGAACTTGTTACAAAACAGTAAATGAAGAAGGAAATGTAGTCCCCGGCGCAAAAAATAGTATAAATACTGATTCCCAATGTCCGTATGTAAGTCCAAAGAGAAACCAAATCCCAAAAAGTTCAGCCCTTTGTTGCAATCCAGACAGAACTTCTTTGTCGCTGGTTCTCCTCCTATTGTGAAATATAAAGGGAACACACCATTGCGCAGTGGACAGGAACAATGGGCACTTTCACTGCAGAGACACAGATTGCCTACTTACAAGATAATATCTTACAAGATAATATATACATGCAGTGGATAGAAGCTGTACTTTGGCCAACGGCTTCCTCCCGAAATCCAAGAACCCCACGTGGTTCAACAGCTCCGTCATGTAAGTCTCACACACTATGCACCAGAACAATTCTACAGAGATAATAACAGAGAGAAAAGAATAGTGCGGTTCTGCAAAAACACTTTAATTATGTGACACACAAGACGAATCACACTTACAATGTGACAATGTGACATTGACATTGTCGGTTTGACATTGGGAACAAGTATCATCTAATACTACAGGGCTGATTTATTTTTTAAAAAAAACACATGTAGGATATTGCATGGATTGCTCCTCTAAAAAAATTATTTTTATTTAAAATTAAAATATCCCAAAGATTTAGAATCGCATGTGGTTTATCTGCCAGATGGAAAAGTTGACGAGTCTAGTTAACGACACTGGCGCCAATTTCTTAAAAGTCTGGACGCCGTGGTTGGCCCAGACAGATATCCCCCGGGGTTGAGAGTAACACAATTTGGCTATGATAGTATTAGGTGCGTTCTCCTTTGGGAGTGGAAGACCACACAGACACCTAGTCACATAGTCGACACGATGTTAGAATCATATAACAAGGGCGGTCTCGGGACCAAGACAGGCTGACCTCTATTAGCCGACAGCTCCCGCTGGGGGCAGCACCCACTCCCTTCCCTCCCCTACCCTCCTACTCCTCTCTCCCCCCTTTTTTTTTTTCCTCCTCCACCCCTTAGATTTGGTTCATGTTACCTTAAATCGCACGGCTGTGTAGGGCTCGAAAAGCCGTGCGATTCCTTTGTAAACGAAGCAATTTTCAAGAAATACTAGTATATGTACTAATGCTTGTACTCCATATTTTGTATTGTATAGTGTTGTATAATATTGTATAATACGCATGCATTTTTCAACAAAATACAAGTTATGAAAAAAAATAATGTAGAATTCTAAATTTGGTACTGGTACTCCATAACTCCTTGTACATTTCAAGAACGGTTTTTAGAAATTGCTTTTCCCTTTTCTGCTGCTGTAATATAAACACCTTGTGTGTGTAAAGCTCCTATTGCTCCTGTTAATCAATGTCACGGTCTCCCACCATTAGACATAATACCACTCTTATTTATTACGTAATATCTTTCTAAAAGAAAAACTGTTGGTTTAATATGAAGAAGATTAACAGCATTTGCAATGGAAATGTTTTTTAGTGTTGCAGATTGGTCTGCAAAGGCTCTATACCAGTGTCCACACCGAGGGGAGGTTACTCGGGAGTTAGAGTGGGTTCTTTTGGAGGCCGGTGTTGGCCTTCTTGAGTCCCTTGTTCAAGATTCTTCAGACAGGGAAGAGTGGATCAGGAGGAGATGCCAGGCATTGTCTGCACTGATACGTCTTACGTCCATACCAGAATGTCAGGAACTTTTAAATATGCAAGAAAAGGTAAGTCCCATATGTTATATATATAGAATTAGTATTACCTACCAGTGAGATCATAGATATGAAAGGGAGGATAAAGGGAAACTTTGGGAGGAGCTGTTGGCAGAGTAATGGTGGAGTAACAACAAATGTACAATATAACCCCAATGATAATTACGGAAACTCCATAGTTTTTCCATGATAACCTTCTTGAATCAAAACCAGTCTTTTCTTATCCAAATATCCAATAGGGTTTATACAGTATTAACCAATTCCATGTCTTTTGAAACAAAAGGATGTCTGAATTAGACAAACAATGAGTAATTAAGAGTCAGGGTATGTGTAAAAGTATGTCAAATCCTGGTTGTATGAGCTAAATTACATAATTACATAGTTACATAGTAGATGAGGTTGAAAAAATACATACATCCATCAAATTCAACCTATGCTAAATTTTGACGACAGATACTTTTATCCTATATTTGTACTTACAGTATATTGATCCAGAGGAAGGCAAACAAAACCCAAGTGAAATATCATGTAGTGATATCTTATAGGGGAAAAATAGATTCCTTCCTGACTTCAAATATTAGCAATCAGATTACTCCCTTACAGGCTTACAGGTCTGTAATTCCTTGGTTGTGTTCTTGTTCCCTTTTTATATCAAGACTCCACATCTGCTTTTTCGTCATTTTTGTTGTACTGAGTCTATGGAAATGGAATCCTTAAATATTAAATATAACAGTATAGCTATGACTGAACTGATCTCCTTCAGAAGCCTTAACTGTACGCCATCAGGGCCAGCTGCTTTATTTTTCTGCATTTTACCAAACCACCTTTGAACACTTCCTGTGTTAGCTAAATGTTAGTTAATGTTAAGACTGTGGGGCTTATGCTAGTAGCCTTCATAAAGCAACTCGCTGCTTCTGTTACGCCGCCAGTTTTTTCAGCGTTACTATCATGGTATTCAGAAAGCCTCGAATACTTGCAATGGCAAAATGCCCAAAACTGGCGAGGAGACAGCGATGTGATGTTCGCCTCCCTCAATTGGGCTCACCCCGCGATCTGCAGCGATCTGGCCCAGCTGCATAGAGAGCTGCACAGAGAGAGCCGCCCCTCCCTGCGCATATCTCACCAGCGAACACAGGCTTTTAAAAAAAATGTAATACAAGTGTACGTGAGCAGGGGGTCTCCGGAGCAGAACCGCGTTGATTTGAGGTCCGGGGACCCCCTGCTTTTCGAGATACAGGCACTGTTAAGGGGTGCCGGTATCTCCTATGCATTTAAATGTCTTGCGTCACGTGACCGTGGGATTTAATTGCATAGGAGATACCGGCACCCCATAGCGAGGCCTGTATCTCGGGAAGCAGGGGGTCCCCACGGTCCTCAAATCAATGCGGTTCTGCTCCGGAGGACCCCATGCTCATGTACACTAGTATTACATTTTTTATTAAAACAGCTTAATTACCTTAGCGGCTAGCCACTAAGGCAGTGAAGAGGTTCAACCTCAATAGCCTGTTTATTGGGGGAAGAGGGGGTGAATGAAGGGGGTAGTGGCCCCAGGGTGGGTGGTTAGGCCTGTCTAGAATGTTGCGGGAGGAGTTAACTCCTTCATTACCTTGGTGGTTAATACCACTAAGGTAATGAAGGAGTTAATCCCTCCCGCTACCACCCGGTAGGCCTAAACATCCATCCTTGGGGCTACTACCCCCTTCACCCAATCTCGCTACCCATAATAAAAAAAATACACACAACAGCCCTACTACTCGCCTCCTCTACCCCCAATAACCTCCCCCAACACATACAGTACAGTAATGGGCTAAAAGACTATTATCCAGATATGGATAATATTGTATTTGCCCATTCTAAAATAAAACATTAGTCAGCCAGCATATAGAAAGTAAATAAAACGTTCTACTTACCCCTGCCCTCATGAGGGCGTCATCATCAGCATACTGCAGGTCCATATCCTCCGTAGGCAGCAAGAGTACATGAAAAAAAATACAATCTATTGGCCCCAGCCCCTTAATCCCCTTAGCAATTAATAACCGCTATAGTAATTAAGGGGTTAACCCACCCTCCCCCGCTACCCACCAACCCAAGGGCCACTATACCCACCCTCTACCCATTGATTGGCACAGTGGTATATCATACAAATATAATATGGGCATGATAAGCCACTATGGCAGTCAATGGCCAACCTATTAAAACAATCGAGCCCAACAATATACAACAAATAAAGAAATAAACAAGCACCTAAACACCACAATAATAATAGAACTAAAAAGCCTCAATTACATATCACTAAAATTATTCTAACACTAAAACAGCAAAATAATTAATTAAATAAACACATATCCAACAAATCAATTAAAGAAATAAAACCAATAGCCAACAAATCAATTAAATAAAATATACAGCTAACCAACAAAACAAATCAAGAAATAAAACCGCTAATCAATCCACAAATGTACTAAAAACAAGTCATCCAATTTCCAAACAATTTAATCCAAACAATAAACAGAAATAGAAAAAATACCAATCAATACAAAAAAAGCATTTGCCAAAAAATGCATTGCCTGTCACTGTATTTATCTGTACATGGGGCACAGATTAATACATTAGCAGTCAATGGGCAATAAAAAACATAAAAAAATAAATAAATATAATAAAAAAAAACTGAAAAAAGACATTTACATACATTCAATATTTTCCTTACCTTTAGAAGTCTTCACCCTCCGAATCTCTGCATTTCAGGAAGCTTCCAACCCACGACATCATCACCCACAATCCTTCTCCATCCTCCTTGAAGATTTTCATTGCCCATTAACTGCTAATGTATTAATTAATCTGTGCCCTGGGTACAGATATACAGTATACAGTGACATGGAAAGCATTTTTTGGCAAATGCTTGTTTTGTATTGATTGGTATTTTTTCTATTTCTGTTTATTGTTTGGATTAAATTGTTTGGAATTTGGATGACTTGTTTTTAGTACATTTGTGAATTGGTTCGCAGTTTTATTTCTTGATTTGTTTTGTTGGTTAGCTGTACAATTTATTTAATTGGTTTGTTGACTAATGGTTTTATTTCTTTAATTGATTTGTTTGGTAGGTGTTTATTTAATTAATTATTTTGCTATTTCGGTGTTAGAATAATTTTATTGATGTGTAGTTGAGGCTTTTTAGTTCTATTATTGTTGGGGTGTTTAGGTGCATGTTTATTTCTTTAATTGTTGTGTATTGTTGTGCTTGATTGTTTGAATAGGTTGGCCATTGACTGCTATAGTGCCTTATGCCCATATTATATGGGTATGATATACCACTGTGCCAATCAATGGGTAGAGGTTGGGTATAGTGGCCCTTGGGTGGGTGGTTAGGCCTCCCAGGTGGGTAGCGGGAGAGGGTGGGTTAACCCCTTAATTACTATAGCGGTTATTAATCGCTAAGGTGATTAAGAAGTTAGGGGCCATTAGATTGTATTTTTTCATGTACTCTTGCTGCCCACGGTGGACAATGACCTGCAGTATGCTGATGAGAACGCCCTTCATAATGACAGGGGTAAGTAGAACATTTTATTTACTTTATTTATGCTGAATGGCTAAAGTTTGATTTTAGAATGGGCAAAAGCACTATTATCCATATCTGGATAATAGTCATTTTGGCCATTACTGTACTGTATGTGTTGGTGGTGGGGAGGGGGAGGGGTTTTTTGGGGGTAGAGGAGGCGGGTAGTAGGGCTGTTGTGTGTATTTTTGTTTATTATGGGTTGCTGGGGTGGGTCAAGGGGGTAGTAGCCCCAAGGAAGGATGTTTAGGCCTACCGGCTGGTTAGCAGGAGATGTTAACACCTTCATTACCATAGCGGTATTAACCGCTAAGATAATGAAGGGGTTAACTCCACCCGCTACCCCCCCACGAGGCTTAAACACCCACCAAGGGCCAATTACACCTTCAACCACCCCTTCTACCCACAATAAACTGGCCACTGGTAGTTAACCCCTTCATTGCCTTAGCAGTTAGCCACTAAGGTAATGAAGTTGCCAGTAAATGCATTTTTCATGCATCTGATTCATGCCGGGGGTCTCCGGTGCCGATATTAATGGGTATCAGCTCCAGAGACTCCCGGCATTAATCTGATTGTGACAGGGTGAATGAACGTCATTAGCCATATGCCTGGAAAACCTATGTTTAGTCTTGCAGTGCAGCAGTGACGAGGTTAAGTTGAGAAGGGCTGCTTAATTAGTCTGACCCCAGCTGCATAATCAAGGTGTTAAAACCCCAGGCTATACACACATGCAGGAGAGCTGGTGAGGAGACAGGACTGAAAACGCTGAAGAGATTACTGCTGTAAGGTCTGTGTTGCAAAGTACATGTGTGATGAACTGTCTGTCTCCTGCATACAACAGAGAAGCTGCCTTATTTTTGTTTTGTCTGCTAAAGAGAAGCTATTTTGTTCTGTCTGCTAAAAAGAAGCTATTTTGTTTTGTCTGCTGAAAAATAAGCTATTTTCTTGTTTGCTGATGAGAAGCTATTTGTTTTTGGTGTGCTGTATGTTTTAAGGCTCAAATAAATAAGCCTTATCCAAAGAACCCGTGTGTGTGGTTGCATGTACCCTGCAACATATGGTGTCAAGAAGTGCCGGGATTTTGAAAGGCCCCTGCAGTTAAAGGGCCACACACACACAGAAGAATGAGAAAAATAGAAGAATTTTTTTAAGAGTTTCGGTGCGAGCAGACCAGACAGCAGGGACAGTTAATGCAGAAGCAGGCCCGGCTACAAGCAGAGAGAGATGAAAGACTATTGCAGCAGCAAACCCAGCTCCTAACCCAGTGGCAGGCAGCAGAGGAGGAGCGGATGGCCATGCTGCTGACCCAATTCCAGGGGTCTGCCAGTCCAGAACTTGCAAACAAACCCCCAGTACTCCTGAGCAAAATGGCTCCAAACGAGGATCCAGAGGCTTTTTTACTGATATTTGAAAGGGTTGCCGAAGCTCAAGGCTGGGCTGCAGATCGCTGGGCAACTGCTTTGGCCCCGCTCCTCATAGGAGAAGCCCAGGCCTCATATCAGGGCCTCCCTGCAGATCAGGCAATGGACTACCGACAAGTAAAAGCCGCCATACTGGATCGCTTAGGTCTGACCCCAGAGACCTTCTGGAAGCAGTTCCGGAACATGAAGTACACCGCTAAGATGAGACCCCGGGCTCAGCGGTTATTGGACTTGTGTACATGCTGGATACAACTCGAGGACTGCACTAAGGAGGCAATTCTTGAGCAGGTGGTTTTGGAACAATTCCTACAAATAATACCCCCGTCCGCACGCTCGTGGGTAAAACGCCACGCTGCTGAAACCCTAGCTTTGACGGTCCGACTCGTGGAGAACTTACTTGGGGCTGAGGAGCAGGCGAGTGTCCTGGACCCGACGGATCTGACTCCACCGGCACCTGCGGACGCCCAAAGAGGGAAGTCGGATCAACGGGGAACCTACGGCCCGTCCACGCGCAACCGCCAAGTCCAACGGAAGGAGCAATCGTTCCAGCAAGGGCGGAGTCCAAATGCTGGTCCCCGCCAAGACCTTCATCTACTTCCTGATGTCGGCTCGTCGCCAAATGAGAGGAGCATCCGAGGACGTCGCCCACAGGACCCACCAGATGCCTGGTCTCCAGTGTTCGGTCCAGTCCAGCAGAGCGCTATCCACGGCCCCCTCCTACGAGGGAACCCTCTCCATGTTCCGCCTGCGGAGAACAAGGCCACCGGCATGTGGACTGTCCACGGGTGGATTGTTCATTCGGCAGGACCGTCGCCTCGGCCTCCACTGGAGAAAACTACAAGCCCTGGCTACTTCCAGCCCAGGTTGGGGGAAAAACCGTCCAGGCCCTTGTCGATTAGGGCTCTGGGAAAACTCTGGTTTTCCAAGGACTGTTACCGCCTAACGTGTATTCTTTTGACTCTCCATGGAACATAGAATGTATACACGGCGATGTAAGACGGTAGCCGACGGACAAAATCCGGCTACAGGTAAAGGGTCAGGAGGCCTACCTCGAAGTAGGAGTCGCTCCTTGGCTCCCTGCCCCCGTTGTGCTCGGCCGGGACTGGCCTTTCTTTTCAGACCTAATGGCCCCAGTCTCTCACGAGGAGCCTTATTCTGTGGCTCAGGAGAACCCTGGCAAACTGTTCCCCTTCTCGGCAGACCTTTTCCCCAGCCGACCCCGGGTTCCAAAGACTCGGAAGCAAAGACGCTCCGACAAACAGGACTGGTTGCAGAAATCTGGGTCTCAAGGTGACCATTCTAGTAGCCAGAGGTCACAAGTGATGGCTGGGGATGGCCAGAGGGAGGGGGATATGGACCCTGGAGATTTACCAGACCTTTACCTCCCTGACTTTTGCCAGAGGCAAAAGGAAGACCCAGACCTTGCTAGACTGTATGACAAGGTGGTAAAAATTGATGAGCAGATTTTAAATGCACAGGGGGTGATAGTATTCCCCCATTTTGAATTATCAAATGATATCCTGTATAGGGTGAATAGGCAGACACAAACAGGGGTGGTCACCAGACAGATATTGGTTCCCAAGGTGTTTGTTAAATCTGTGTTCACTCTAGCCCATACTGTCCCTTGGGGTGGTCACCTGGGCAGGGATAAAACATTGGACCATATTTCGCCCCGATTCTATTGGCCAGGGATGCATAGTGATATTGCTAAGTTATGTGCGGCATGTCCGGAGTGCCAGCTAACTAGTCCGAAGGGACAAAAACCAGCCCCTTTGGTTCCTCTACCCTTGGTGTCAGTTCCCTTTGAAAGGATTGGGGTAGACTTGGTAGGACCTCTAGAACCTTCTGCGAAAGGACACTGGTTTATTCTTGTAATAGTTGACTATGCAACAAGGTATCCTGAGGCGTTCCCCCTGAGAACAGCAACGGCGAAGCAAGTAGCCAACAAGTTGTTGGAACTGTTCCCACGGGTTGGACTTCCCCAGGTTATGTTGACAGACCAAGGTACAAATTTTATGGCTAAACTGATGCAGGATGTCTTAAAATTACTAGAGGTCAAGTCGGTTCGGACATCGGTCTACCATCCACAGACTGACGGATTGGTGGAAAGATTTAACCGAACTCTAAAAGGGATGCTGAGGAAATTTGTAGATTCAGAGAAGAGAGCCTAGGATGAACTTCTCCCTTTTCTGCTGTTTGCAGTGCGTGAAGTTCCCCAGGCCTCCAGGGGATTCTCTCCATTTGAACTGCTGTATGGCCGCCAACCCCGGGGTATCCTAGTCCTCCTAAAGGAGTCCTGGGAGGAACAGCGGTCCCCTTCTAAGAATACCCTGCAATATGTACTAGACCTTAGAAAGCGCCTAGATGTGGTCGGCCATTTTGCTAGGGAAAATCTTAGATCAGCCCAGGACAGCCTGGAGAGACATTACAATCAGAATGCTCGCATGAGAGTGTTTCACCCGGGAGACCAGGTCATGTTGTTGTTACCCAGTTGTGAGAGCAAACTCCTAGCCAAATGGCAGGGCCCATTCGAAGTACTCCTCCGCACGGGTGATGTGGATTATGAGATCGCTCAACCAGGGTCCAGGAAGGGTAAACAAATTTACTATGTGAACTTGCTGAAACCCTGGAAGATGCAGCGGTCTCTATTCATCCACCCGGTGGAGGAGGAAATGGATTTGGGTCCTCAGCCCCCACGGGAGAACATCGTGGGTGACGATAAAATCCCAATGGGTAGACAGTTGTCCTCTGAACAAAAAGGGGACTTGTTAGAAATAATTACACAATTCCATGATGTTTTTTCTGATTTGCCAGGGCAAACTAATTTAATTTCACATGTGATCGAGACAGCACCTGGGGTAAAAGTAAGTTCCCGTCCTTATAGGTTGCCTGAGAGTCGTAGGGCTCTGGTAGAGAAGGAGGTACAAGAAATGTTACACTTAGGAGTGATTGAGGAATCATGCAGGGAGTGGTGTAGTCCACTAGTTATGGTCCCTAATCCCGATGGGAAGGTAAGATTTTGTGTGGACCTCCAAAAGGTCAATGCGGTATCCAAGTTTGACGCATATACGATGCCAAGGGTGGACAATTAATTGACGCCCTTGGTAACGCGGAAAATATATCCACGCTGGGCTTAACAAAAGGATACTGGCAAATACCCTTAGAGGAAAAGTCCAAGTGCAAAACAGCCTTTGCCACTCCCATGGGTTTATACCAGTTTGTGACAATGCCATTTGGACTGCATGGAGCCCCAGCCACATTTCAGAGACTCATGGATAAGGTGCTGAGACCCCATAGGGCTTATGCCGCAGCCTACCTAGATGACATTTTCATTTATAGTAAACACTGGCGGGCCCATCTAAATAGGCTGAAAGCGGTTCTCAAATCTCTAAGAGAGGCAGGGCTCACAGCCAACCCTAAGAAATGTGCCTTAGGTAAGGTGGAAACCAAATACTTAGGGTTGCAGCCCCATTAACGGACCTCACAAAAAAGTCCACCCCTACACAAGTGGTATGGTCAAGGGAGTGTCAGAAAGCCTTCGAGGACATAAAAAGGTGTCTATCAGAGGGTCCCATCCTTAGAAGCCCAGACTTCAACAAGCCTTTTGTAGTGCAAACCGATACATCAGAGATAGGGCTAAGGGCAGTGCTCTCGCAACAGTTTGAGGGAGTGGAACATCCGATCCTGTTTCTGAGTAGGAAATTGTTCCCGAGGGAAAAAATCTATTCAGTGATTGAGAAGGAGTGCCTCGCAGTAAAGTGGGCAATCGAGGCTTTGAGGCATTACCTGGCAGGAGTCCATTTTACTCTGGTGACGGACCATGCTCCATTAAAGTGGTTAAATAGCATGAAGGACTCCAATGCTAGATTGACCAGGTGGTATATGGCCCTCCAACCCTTCTCATTTGAGATTCAGCACAGGCCTGGAGAAGAAAATGGAAATGCTGACTTCTTTTCTAGAGAAGGGGTGGAGGATCGGGCTTCAGCCGTGCGTGGCCCCAGCCACACACTAACAGGGGAGGAATGTGACAGGGTGAATGAACGTCACCAGCCATATGCCTGGAAAACCTATGTTTAGTCTTGCAGTGCAGCAGTGACGAGGTTAAGTTGAGAAGGGCTGCTTAATTAGTCTGACCCCAGCTGCATAATCAAGGTGTTAAAACCCCAGGCTGTACACGCATGCAGGAGAGCTGGTGAGGAGACAGGACTGAAAATGCTGAAGAGATTACTGCGGTAAGGTCTGTGTTGCAAAGTACATGTGTGATGAACTGTCTGTCTCCTGCATACAAAAGAGAAGCTGCTTTATTTTTGTTTTGTCTGCTAAAGAGAAGCTATTTTGTTCTGTCTGCTAAAAAGAAGCTATTTTGTTTTGTCTGCTGAAAAATAAGCTATTTTCTTGTTTGCTGATGAGAAGCTATTTGCTTTTGATGTGCTGTATGTTTTAAGGCTCAAATAAATAAGCCTTATCCAAAGAACCCGCGTGTGTGGTTGCATGTACCCTGCAACACTGATACAGAAAAAATGTATTTATTTTTCCAAGTCCCTCTCTCGCCATCTTTGATGCTCCTAGGCAGGGTTTTAGGGGTTAGCCATGTTTCTGTGAGAACGATGGCTATGGGTTTATGCATAAAGCACAATGCTCTTACAATGCTTTGACGCATTGCACAATTTTCTGCTCGCATTTGCGCCAAATGTAAGAAAGTGTTTCTTACATTTGATGCAAATTGGTAGCCAGAAACGTTTATGCCACGTCAGACCCAGTGTATTCTTTTACACAAATACAAGATAAAAAAAGTAGCGCGTAGACGCAGCGCTTGATGTATTTCATTATGTGCGTCATGTAACTCTTCCCATACTCATACAACCTAAATCCCAAGCTGACACGCACAGCGCAAAACTTGGAGCAAAGTGACACCATTTGCTTACATTTTGCTCCAAATTTGTCTTGATAAATCACCCCTTCTGCCTTGTACAGTAGGTCATATTCTAAAAGGTTTGATCCCCACTTTGTATCAACAACTCCTGCTGATATGAACTCTAAACTGGGTTATGTTAAGAGGGGGAGCAGGAATTGGGATCCAGTGTTTCAGTTGAGTATTAGGCAGAAATGTGTGAACGTTTTGCAAAACTCTTCAGTGTGTTTGTAAACCTGCATTGCATATGTTATTGTTTATTGTACTTGATAGAATCTTGATTTTTAAACACTGGGCCCATGGAGATTTTGTCTATAGTTGTTTGCCTTCTGCAAAGCCTTTGATGCGTTGGCCAAAATAGGCACAAAACAAATCTGGGTAAAGAGCCACATGGACACATTTTACATAGCAATATACAGGCATACCCCGCATTAACATACGCAATGGGACCGGAGCATGTATGTAAAGCGAAAATGTACTTACAGTGAAGCACTACCTTTTCCCCACTTATCGATGCATGTACTGTACTGCAATCGTTATATACGTGCATAACTGATGTAAATAACACATGTGTAGCAGGCTCTATAGTCTCCCTGCTTGTGCACAGCTTCGGTACAGGTAGGGAGCCGGTATTGCTGTTCAGGACGTGCTGACAGGCGCATGCGTGAACTGCCGTTTGCCTATTGGGCGACATGTACTTACTCGCGAGTGTACTTAAAGTGACTGTCCTTAAAGCGGGGTATGCCTGTACTTTAACCTCTGTAAATTAGATGCCAAGTTAAAGCCCGTTTTTGATAATGCAGTGCAGCTTTTAAAGTGCATTTATGGAAAGTTATTAAATCCCTTCTTTTGAGTTACGAAGAATAAAGGGGATTATTTCTCGAATTTTAAAGATTTGTAAGATCTAGGAGACAAAGCTATTTCTGATTTAGCAAGCAGTTTTAAAGGAACAGCCCCATCCAAAAACGGATTAACAACCAAGCTGATTATAAGATGCAGACCAGATCTCTGTTTTTAATTTTCCTAAAAGTACTTGAGCTATTGATATTTTTCTTTTGTTTGACTTTTGTGGTTTGAGTGTCAATTTTTGACAGCAACTGTCATTCATTCCACAGTTGCTGTTCCAGTTTCATGGTTCTGCGTGTTCTATGCAAGGTTTTGGAAATTAGTGTTTTGTATTTCAATGAATGCTACATAATTTTGAACAGGTGTCTATAATCTACTATGTACCAATGTTGCTACATTATGCTAACATAAATAATAGATTTGGAGAGTGTCAATGAGCTAGAAATTGGAATTGTATGCTGAAAGCTTGCATTAAAGGCCAAAACAATAATAGAATAAATAATGCTTGCAAGGGTCTTGGAAAAACAGAGGGAGAGAGAGCAAATATGAGAATATAAATATAAATGCATTCTTAGGCAAGGGATTAAAAGTGAATACAGTAGGTCAGCAATTTCACAGGTGATAGGGAAATAGACACAAAATAGGATACAAGTAGGGTAACCATAATAGCTGCTATTAATCAGGAAAGCTCACCAAATGTGTGAATAGTGACATTTATTAGTTTGCAAGATTTGACATCCTGGACTGTCTAGGCTTGTTTTTGGTAACCTGTATATACTGTCATCCTTGTCAAATAGCCATTATTATTTTGTGTTTTTCATATTTGAAAAGTATAGAAAACAATAGATGTTTATAAATGTCATAAGTATCCCCCTCAGGCAGTTTCCTCTATATTTTTTTCAGATCTGCAAGCTCAGTGTTACTGCTTCTCCGTGCAACAGTTACTCTCTCTATTTACTAGGTGTAGCGCAGCTTGCCCAGTATGATAATAATTCCTCCACCGAGGGTGGCCAGCTTTCTCTACAGGATGCTAAACTCAGCTTTACTGCCAGTGTTCGTCTGGAGAATATGCCTACCAAAGGACCACTTACGCCAGAACTAACAAGTAAGTGTAGCCAGGTCACCTGTTTTCCCCTTCGACCTCCTAGGGAGCCTCCGTGGCCAGGAGAGTCGCCGGGTGCAGCCGGAGGCCAGCGGCAGATCCGACGGCCATCCCAAGGGTGGGGGCCGTTGCAGGGAGCGGTGATCTGTCTCCGCGAGCGGCCCGGTTGCCGGGGACGCGATCGGGCCGTTGCTAAGGCCGCGGTCGCGTCTCTAAGGTCCCGGCGGCCGGCGAAGAGAGCGCCGCCATTACTCCACCACTCGCGCATGCGCAGTGATCGCGCGAGTGTAGGAACCAGCCAGGAGAGTCGCGCGAGAGGTAGGAAGAGATTGCGGCGGCCATTAGGGGTTAGTGTAGGTGCAGGGACGATGCGCACGCGGCCCCAATGTAAGTACAGCCTCCACGGGACTACAACTCCCATGAGGCTTAGGGCCAAGCACACCAGGTGCTTCATAGGAGCCAATAGGGCTGCAGGATCTCTAAGAAGCAAGTGGATACATTTGGCGGGCTGGAGCTACGGGCAGTCAGAGTCAGGAGCCCAAGGAAGGAAGGAGGTAGGGTGCAGGAGCCGGGGACTCCCTGCACTAGGCCAGTGGCCCTAAGGTCCAATTTAGCCCTTATCCCTCAGGTTAGTGAGTGTTGCCAGGGATAGTCTCTGAGAGGGACCCTGTCACTCATGGTAGTCAGAGCTGGGGAATAGCCAGGGATAAAGGGGGCTGAGGTTAGTCTGCAGAGCGTTGCGGCAGGCGTTTAGGTGAATTAGTGGCACGAGACAGCTGGGGGGTTCATAGCGGTAACCAGTCCGGGGAGCCATAGCCCAGGGTCCGTGTTGCGAGTGGCGAGGCGCTGGGGGGTTCATAGCGGTAACCAATCCGGGGAGCCATTGCCCAGGGCGGCGTTGCGCGTAGTACGAGGCAACTGGGGGGGTTCATAGCGGTAACCAATCCGGGGAGCCATGGCCCAGGGCCCGTATTATGAGTAGGGTGGGTACAAGACCTACCTATATAGGATAGGCAACCCCGAATGCCCTAGGAGTTGACCCTTAAGCCACTTAAGGATGCTGTGCTATAGGGACGGCCTATAGTGCAGGGTGTGTCACGTTGCTGTATCGTTAGAGAAGGACTCAGCGGATGCTGCGGTTCCAGTGACGGAGTTCGGACCCACGTTGGGGTCCACGGAGAATATCACCTGGATAGGATCAGACGGATGCATCGCACGTCTGACCCTTTGAGAAGAGTGTTGCAGGCCCGAGCATCGGAGTGCTCGGAAGGTACCTCTGAATTATATGTGCACCAACAGGCCTATTAGTTCATAGTGACTGCGCAGTCACCCACGACTTCCGTAGGAGTACGGGACATTGGGTGTGGGGGATTACAGGACACTGGGTGGGAACGCCAGACATTGGGCCTGAGGTGATAAGGTTATGATGTTATGTAATGTGTGATATGTGTGTTAGTAAAGTCATATAGTTAATATACATGCTGTCGTGTACGTGATTATTATTGTGATTGTCCTGCGAGGAACCACTCCCTCTCTGGTGGGAGCCATCGCAGGTGGAGGCGCTGTACCGAGAAGATGTTGTAAGTGATCACCCCTAGTATAATTACCCCAGGTTCCCCGTGGCGGAAGCTCAGCCCTCCTGTGAGCCAACAGGTAATGCACCACACCTGAGTAACCTTGTATGTTCCTACACCTCCACAGTATAATCTGCGAGTGGGTGGGGGAAAACCCGTTACATAAGACTAGTATAAATCATGTCATACCATTGAAAGCAGTAATGCCATTTGTTGCCCTCATCACCTCCCCATTGCCATAAGGCAAATTATTGTGTCTTCCAGTGTAGGACAGTGGCAACTCTACATAGGTGAACCATTGGTGAAGAAAAAATTTGTAATTGTCAGTAGAGTGCTTTTTGCTCTCTTCCAATGTAACTGCCCAGCAGCTTCCCTCCTCTGCACAAGTCAGTAATACAAGATGGCACTGGTGCCAACTGGCTTGGCAGTAGCCATTTTAAATTCTAGAAAAAATTGTTGATTAGAAGTGTATTTCTCTTGAACGAGGAGACTTCTTGTGTTAAGACGACTGGAGTTACCTTGATTCAGGTATGTTAGCTATAATGGTTCAAATTGTAGGGTTTGTTGCTTCAAACAATGTCATCTATATACAGTAGATTGTTTTTTTGCACAGTAACAAGGGCTAGCTGTTTATATACATTTTATAGAATATTACTGTATATGAGAAAATGTTAAATATTTTGGTTCAAGTTATCTGAATGTATACATTGTAGGGACACTCTATTTTGGATCATTTGTGTTTGTTCAAATAACTATTTTAACAATCGCAGATCAGAAGTGGTGGCAAGACTGGAAGGCTGCTGAGGACGTGAAAACGGAGAAACAATCGAACCAAGCTCATGAAGCAGGAAAGACAGTCTCGTCTGCAGCCGTAAGCGTGAGAGGAATAGCTCAAGGGAGAGGGACACCTCCCATATCACGAGGAGCAAAAACTCCATCCAAAGCCAGCCCCTCCTCAAACAAAGCAGTTACAACTGGAGGGAGCAACACTAAAACAGTTTCCACCAGCGTAGTCAGGTATATAAAGCAAGTCCTTATCCCCCTCACTGCAAGAAGTGTCTGCAATGCGCTGATGTACATATAGTATAAATCACTTTGAGTCATTATAACATGATAACCCTATGGAACTGCAGCTGTATTGTTCTCCTGCTTTCGCGGTTTTCTTTTTTTCTTATTGGTTTTTGTATCTGTTCATCCCAACAATGATCCTTGGAAATATCACAAATTACTTTTGCCACCATGCTCAATCTTTCTTTATTGCAGCCTAAGGATTCTTTGTTTCACTTGCATTGAGAGCTCCTTTGACTGCATGTTGTGGGTTCACAGCAACAGCTTCCAAATGCGAATGCCACCCCTGGAATCAACTCCAGACCTTTTACCTGCTTAATTGATGATGAAATAACGAAGGAATAGCCCACACCTGTCCATAAAACAGCTTTTGAGTCAATTGTCCAATTACTTTTGGTCCCTTGAAAAAGAGGTGGCTATATATTAAAGAGATGTAATTTCTAAGCCCTTCCTCCAATTTGGATGTGAATACCCTCAAATTAAAGCTGATAGACTGCACTTTAAGCCCATATTCATTATTTAATTGTAACGTGAATTTATTTTAGTACACACCCGAAATAACAAACTTGTATCAGTGTCCAATTATTTTCGGACCCGTGTGTGTATACTGTGTGTGTGTGTGTGTGTGTGTGTATATATACTGTGTGTGTGTGTATACTGTGTGTGTGTGTGTGTGTGTGTATACTGTGTGTGTGTGTGCGTAATTATTATTTTCTGCATTTAATTTATAAATACATACATTGAACAAGTTTACAATTGTATCAGGAATTCCCCCTGCCCTTGTTGTTCTAGAAAAAAATGGTATGCAGATAATCAATAGAATCTGAGACATGTATGTGATCAAACAGAATCTGGATACAAATTTGATGCGTTTCTTGGATGGATATCAGTTGGATATTTTCTTTATACAGCTCAACCCCCTTATAACGCTGTGCTTGGGGTCCAAAGAATCACATCGCGTTATAAGCGGATCGCGTTAGAAATAATGTACAATTGTATGCATTGTACAATAAAGTATTTAAGATACCAATAATCGTGTTATAAAGTATTCATAAATTCGAAAATTGGGAGCCACGCTTGCATCGCGTTATAAGCGGATTCGCGTTGTAACGGATCGCGTTGTAACGGGGTTGAGCTGTATCTTCCTATCTATCCTTGAAAATTGCAAAGCCAGTACAACCAACCTCACACTGATGAAACCCATCAAGATCGAACATGTCTGTGAGTGGTGTCTTTGGCTTTGCATATAATCCCATGCTGTGCTTAAAAGCTGTGTTAACAGCGAGCATCAGCTTATAAGGGTTCCATGTACAAATGGTTTTCAGGCAAAAGGTAACATGGAGAAGGAGTGGCTCAGTGAGTAAAGACACTGACTGGCACTGAGTGTGAAGCAGGGGAACATGGTTCAATTCCTGGTGTCGACTCCTTGTGACCTTGTGCAAGTCACTTTATCTCCCTGTGCCCCAGGCACCATAAACATAGATTGTAAGCTCCTCGAGGCAGGGACCTGTGCCTGCAAAAATGTATCTGTAAAGCGCTACGTAAAACTAGCAGCGCTATACAAGAACATGTTATTATTATTTATTATTATTACGGTGTGCTCATTTGCATGTCATTTCCCAGAATCCCTTGCTGCAGTGGGAGCACTGTATGCGAGGTGATAACAGTGAAAGGCAGGGGTGCAGACCTGTCTAAGACATGTGAATGTGCTCACAAGTGATCTTTTTATTTGCTATATGCAATATGGTGGAGGTTTCTTGTCTCCGTTTTCACCCACCATAACTTAAAATATCTATCCTTGTAATACCTGTTGTTTCCACTAGAGGGAGAGGTGCAACTGGATCGTCATCCAGTAAAACTGGCATAGTTGGAACTTCTAAACCAAAAGCTTCAAGCAATCCCCTTATCTCAGCAAAACCACAACTCTCCTCAGCAGAGAAACCCCCAGATTCCATGTCAGAGGCCAAGCCTGTGCCAGTTCAAGGTAATCAATTTGTTTCAGGGAAAATAAATATACAAAATAATTATACCATCAAGCGCTTAGCACGGAGGCTGGTATTACTTAACTAAATTAAAAACATATCAATACACACATTATATAAGTTATAGTGGTTAAAAAAAGTGACAAAGCCCCTCCACTATAAAGTGTACAGCAAATACAAACATCACTTGTGAGCACATTCACCGGGATTCTGGGAAATGACATGCAAATGAGCACAGTGTCCCCTTTTACTTCTTGTCCATTTTAACAGGGACCCCTATAAGTGTATGCCTGTCGTGTTACACAGCTTCTCAGCACAGCCTGGGTTACAGAAGTACATAGGTAGTAAAACCTACTCACATATTTACACAAACTTTTAAAGCAAAAACAAAGAAATGGACTAGTAGTACTAACTAGTACTGACTAACAGATGTCTAAAGACCGAGGTACAGGATAAAACAGAAAGAAAACAACAAGTGTCAGTGCATAAACAATGCTGATCCAACAGAGGTATCGTTCAAACTAGTTTTCTAATTGTATTAATCTCATCATAAAAATTCTAATAAATATATTTTTACATATATAGTGCTGTAATGTATGTAACCAAAAGGAAGAGCTGCCAGGCAGTGCTTACACACTACTACAAACGGCCACATATACTAAATAAAACAACATATATACATGTATAAAAGTTCTGATGTTCATATAGGATACTTCCATTAATCACGTTTTATTTTCCATGCAAGCAGCATTCTCCCATTTGTTTTTTGTACCCCTTTTTTCTTTTTTTAACGGGATAGGAACCTGTGGCAGGGGCCTGGTACCCTACCAGTGAACAAAATGTAGTGGGCCCTGTGGGTCTATAGGAAACTGTAACATCACCGGTTGTGGCTCCCAATTGGACAGAAATGTAAATGCCCTTTAAATATTCGGAAGTAACACAGGTAACTTCACAAGTATCTCGGAAACTCGGGTGCTCCACAGAGCTGAAAATAGCATGGTGTCGCTCCGGAGAAACCCTTTATCACAAACTGGACCATTGCCCAAAAACAAGTTCAAGATATGTCAGTTTGACTGCGTCAATTTGTGTCAATGGAAGAAAGGAGTTTGCTTCAATTTTGCTTTACTTGCGCCAGTGAGCAATCTAGTGAGTGGTAATAGACGAATTTAGAGGAGGAAATAATCAGCACAATATTATAATGCAATGTATCAAAATGTAAGCACAGGTGCAGTTTTATTTGCTCATTGCACCATATAAACTGTCAGATCTGGGATGGCTTTAACTTTAACTGCTTCTGAGAGATCCGGCCAAATGTAAGAAACAAAATGAGCATGGTTCTTATATAAGCCGCTGGTGCAAATTGATGCACATGAAAACATTTTCTGTGTTCTGAATATTGCACCATCTTGATAAATGGGCACAAACAGAATATACTAACTGCTACTGGCAGCACAAGCACAGACTAAAAGTTTAGTCAGAGGTGCAGCCACAGAATAATAATAATAATAGCATGTTCTTGTATAGCGCTGCTAGTTTTACGTAGCGCTTTACAGAGACATTTTGCAGACACTGTTCCTGCCCCGTGGAGCTTCCAATCTATGTTTATGGTGCCTGGGGCACTGGGAGACAAAGTGACTTGCCCAAGGTCACAAGGAGCCGACACCAGGAATTGAACCAGGTTCCCCTGCTCCAAGCTTAGTCTTTACTCACTGAGCTCCTTCTCCCTAAAAAAAAAAAAATATATATAATATATATATATCTATATATTTGTTTTTATTATATACACACACACACACACACACACACACACACACACACACACACACACACACACACACACACACACACACACACACACACACACACAATGTAAGTACCCCAGGAATCTGGAGTTTAACAGATATCATAAAGCTGCAATGCTGAAGACAACCGGATTATATTAAACGCACAAAGCGGGGTATTCCCTCAACTATAATAGACATTATTGGCTATTCACATATATGGCTATTAACCCTATCTCCACTGAACTTTCGGTCATCACATAGTAGTGTCCGTTCTCCTCACGACGCAAATGGAAGTGAAGCATCCTTAACTTCCGTTTTGATCTCGTTTACTGATCCCATAGAGCGGTGAATGCGATATCCTGTTGAAAATTAGCAAAAATGTATGCGGTTCCTACGAGGCCCATGAGTTTCACTAGAGTTCCGACCCTTGTGATGTCCAAAGATGTGATAAGGCCATAACGCTAGCCTAAGGATTATATATCTCTAATGCATAGCACATTAATTACCTGTTCCCAACAGTGGCTCATTGCATACATGTCAGAAAGAATAAGGGGGGGTACATAGCCAAAAATGTGGCTCAGATCATTGTGGTGATTTGTAATAGTCATTTTCTTCCTGACATAAAACTTGCAAGAATACAGTATAAAAAAAGAATGTAAAACATATGTAACTCATTCACTTCTGGATAAACACTCTGATCACTTGTAATTCCTTCACATCAAGATAAACACTAAGGACATCTGTAATTCCTTAGCTTCCAGAGAAACATGTAACTACTTTACTTTAATCTAGGGAAACACTCAGACTATATGAATATACCATATGTCTAGAGATACGCTCACATCACATGACAACCATTCACTTTTTAAATGTGGTCATTTATGGCCTATTTATAGGGTGGCCATATTTGTCCTGGTAAACACACGGACAAAGCATGCGGGATCGGCGTTTTGCCGGCAAGTTCATGCGCAATTGGTGTTTGTCGGCAAGTTCATGCGCGATCGGCAAGTTCATGCGCAATCCCGATCGCACATGCGCGGTTGATAAGTACCAATCCAGTAGCTCAAACACGATCAGAGCTCGCCAACGCACATGTGCATGAGCAACCAGCAAGCAGTGATCGCGCATGCGTGGTCGGCAAGTGCCATTCACGCGTGTACATGAGCAGCCGGCATGTGCCAATCGCGCATGCACACAAGCGGCCAGCAAGTGGCGATCGTGCATGCGTAATCGTCAAGTGGGATAGAAAACCGGGACAACACTTTTTAAATGTGATGATTTATGGCTTGTTTATAGGGTGACCATCTTTGTCCCGGCAAAAACCTAGACAAAGCATGCCTGATCGGTGTTTGCTGACAAGCGCATGCGCGATTGGTGTTTGCCAGCAAGCGCATGTGCGATCGGCAAGCTCATGCGCATGAGTGACCGGCAAACTTAATTGTAAGTGCCAATCCCACGTGTACATGAGCAGCCGGCAAGTGCCGATCGTGCATGCGCGGCCAGCGGGATCAAAAACCGGGACAGCACCCCAAAAAGTCGGCACAGAGGCCTAAAAACCGAGACTGTCCTGGCTAAACCGGAAATCTGGTCAACCTACCTATTTAGAGACTTTCACACAGAATTCCTGGGAATACGCCTCTCCTGCTCTAGATGTTTGCAATATGTATTTTTTAGGACAAGCAACCATTCCAAATTTTGCATTTGAATCCTTGAATATGAGATCCTCTCAGAAATGAGATATACGTGGTATGATTACATATTAATGAGAGACAGACTGAAAGTAGACAACGTACTTTGTAGATATAATTACACAGATGTAAATTATAAATTATAGTATTAAAGTTGTAATTAATAATTTCTCCCATCTAGAAGTTGCTTCGGGCCCAGTGTTTATTAATCACAGTTCTTATTTGCATCGCCTGGGGTTGGCACGTGCTCTCTCTCGCACCAAGGAAACAGCAGCAGATGCGTCCGTTCTTTATCAAGAAGTAATAAAAATGGCACCGGAGGTACGTTTCTGTATTTGCTTTGTAACGTAGTTTATACAAGTGTGTCACTGGTTGAAAAGTCCAAGTGTGTCACTGGTTGAAGGGGGGTGGGGGGGGAAGGGGGGGAGGGGAAGGGGGGGTGGGGAAGGGGGGGAGTGGAAGGGGGGGCGTGGAAGGGTGGGGGGCAAGGGGAGGGGGGGAAAGGGGAGGCAGGGAGGGAGGGGGGGTCAAAGGGCGGGGAGGGGGGGGCAAGGGGAGGCAGGGAGGGAGGGGGGGTCAAAGGGCAGGGAGGGAGGGGGGGGTCAAAGGGCAGGGAGGGAGGGGGGTCAAAGGGCAGGGAGGGAGGGGGGTCAAAGGGCAGGGAGGGAGGGAGGGGGGTCAAAGGGCAGGGAGGGAGGGGGGGTCAAAGGGCAGGGAGGGAGGGAAGGGTCAAACGCCAGGGAGGGAGGGGGGGTCAAAAGGCAGGGAGGGAGGGGGGTCAAAGGGCAGGGAGGGAGGAGGGGGGGTCAAAGGGCAGGGAGGGAGGGGGGGGTCAAAGGGGAGGGAGGGGGGTGGGGGGTCAAAGGGCAGGGAGGGGGGGGTCAAAGGGCAGGGAGGGAGGAGAGGGGGTCAAAGGGCAGGGAGGGAGGAGAGGGGGTCAAAGGGCAGGGAGGGAGGAGGGGGGTCAAAGGGCAGGGAGGGAGGGGGGGGGTCAAAGGGCAGGGAGGGAGGGGGGGGTGAAAGGGCAGGGAGGGAGGGGGGGTCAAAGGGCAGGGAGGGAGGGGGGGTCAAAGGGCAGGGAGGGAGGGGGGGTCAAAGGGCAGGGAGGGAGGGGGGGGGGTCAAAGGGCAGGGAGGGGGGGTCAAAGGGCAGGGAGGGGGGGGTCAAAGGGCAGGGAGGGAGAGTGGGGGGGTCAAAGGGCAGGGAGGGAGGGGGGGTCAAAGGGCAGGGAGGGAGGGGGGGTCAAAGGGCAGGAAGGGAGGGGGGGTCAAAGGGCAGGGAGGGAGGGGGGTCAAAGGGCAGGGAGGGGGGTCAAAGGGCAGGTAGGGAGGGAGGGGGGTCAAAGGGTAGGTAGGATGGGAGGGGGGTTCAAAGGGCAGGGAGGGAGGGAGGGGGGCAAAGGGCAGGGAGGGAGGGAGGGTGGGGGCAAAGGGCAGGGAGGGAGGGAGGGTGGGGTCAAAGGGCAGGGAGGGAGGGTGGGGTCAAAGGGCAGGGAGGGAGGGTGGGGTCAAAGGGCAGGGAGGGAGGGAGGGTGGGGTCAAAGGGCAGGGAGGGAGGGTGGGGTCAAAGGGCAGGGAGGGAGGGTGGGGTCAAAGGGCAGGGAGGGAGGGTGGGGTCAAAGGGCAGGGAGGGAGGGTGGGGTCAAAGGGCAGGGAGGGAGGGTGGGGTCAAAGGGCCGGGAGGGAGGGTGGGGTCAAAGGGCCGGGAGGGAGGGAGGGTGGGGTCAAAGGGCCGGGAGGGAGGGTTGGGTCAAAGGGCCGGGAGGGAGGGTGGGGTCAAAGGGCCAGGAGGGAGGGCAGGGGGTGGGGCCACAGAGAGGAGGAAACAGCATGGAGCAAAGGTGTGTGTGTGTCCAGCGTGTCGCACCTTTCACCATTCTGTCGAGTCTTTTTCAAGTAGCCACCTGGCAACCCTAGTTTTAAATATTTAATGACGATGATAATATGGCAAACTATGGTATTAGTATAAATTAGATAAGAAAAAAAACCATACAAAAATACAAATCTCTCAAAGTTGATTGCACACAAAGTTACTATATATTATTTTTGTACCCCTTCTCTCAAGAATAAGTTTATATCACTTTAATATTACCCTAAAGTATATTGAGAATTATCCCCTAAAAAAAAGTAACTAGTGAAATCTTGCAACCAAAGGCTTTTAATAACCCTGTTGGTGCAAGAACGAAATTGATAACACACAGGACCGAGGATGCCAAGATATTAGTCAGAAGGCTAAATGGATTTAGATTTTTTTTTTAAATAAACCATAATGCAGTCGCATACGTGACATAGGGGATGATTTACAACGCTCTAAAAATGGGTATCGGAGCTCAATCGGAGTTAACCGACACTCTAGTCCAGAAGTGGGCAAGCTATTTTTCAATGTAGCCACAGGTGTGGCGAATAAGAAGTGAAGATCACCACACCATGTAATAATTGATAAATTAGGTTGCTCAATCGAACATTTAAAACAACACACTGTTCGTCTGCTTCACTCACCTCAGCACTATCACCTGCTGCAGCTTCCCTCACCTCAGCAC
This sequence comes from Ascaphus truei, assembly GCF_040206685.1. Lineage (NCBI taxonomy): Eukaryota > Metazoa > Chordata > Amphibia > Anura > Ascaphidae > Ascaphus > Ascaphus truei. Next base: position 79,705,864 of record NC_134486.1, on the reverse strand, counting down.
TACCTGCTGCTGGTTCACTTTGTTGACTCATTCAGAAAGCGTAAACCAGCACACGCCGTCAGGAAAAAGTTTATTTTACTGTGGGAGCGGCAAACTCAAATTCGCCACATTCATGGCCAATTTGCCACTTGTGGCGATTGGTGACAGGGTTGCCCACCTCGTCTCTAGTCAATAGCAGTTATTGCTGAATGAGCTCCAATATTGATTATTGGAGCTTCAGGAGTCCCTCCGAGTGTCTGATATATGGTTGTTTTGACAAACACATTAATGATGTATATCATTGAACTTGCATATAGTATTGCAAATACTGGTGCAATGCAGAAGCTCAAACACTGTCCTTTTTTCTTAATGTATTATTTACGAAGGATTGCAGGTGTGAAGTGTCGTTAATCACTGAACAAAAGATGTTTGCACGTTACTATATTTCATCTGTAACCATTGTATTTTTTTTTATTTCAGGTGCATGATGCTTACATTGAACTGGCAGATCTACTTTTCAACACAGACCCACTTGCTGCTCTAGAGGCTTATTGTCAGTATCCTCAGAAGCCAGTAGAAAAACAATCATTTGATGATGGTTTTATCCCTGGAGAGATAATACGCCTGCTGATAAAGTATGAAAAGTATGATGACCCTCGTTTGCCAGTCAACATGATTTCATATGGGAAAGTGATGGGAATAGGTAAGCACGTTGATGCCTCCTTGTAAGAGATGAGTGCAGAGTACAACCAGGGAGACATAGATTGGGTAAATAAACATTGGCATTTATTTAGCCCGTAGCGTCAAAACAACACAGCTTCATGTCAGCATAACAAACATGTAAAATAAGCCTATCCCCCTGTATGGTGCCAACTCACAGTCCCAATCTGAAGGGCTGGGATGCTAGGCTGCTTACCAGCCTCTGACCCACAGTCCAAACAAGCACCTTAAGCAGGGGCTCTTTACATCCTTATCCGGTGTTTGTGGGGTGCACCCTCTGGTGGGTTCCAGGGTCCGCTGCGCCCTGGAACAGAGTGTCTGGTTCCCTGGGATCGGTCTCTGGCAGCACCCATTTCCTCAGTGCTAGAGATCCCCTGCAGATTACGCACGAAGCTTTTCTACCTGTCTGATGAGCCAGGGGGAGACATGTTAATGGTCTGTCGCTACAATTGACCACCTCCGTACTGACCTCATCAGGCTTTCTATGTGAAGCCCTTTTAGATAGGGGGTTAAGGCCACGTCACACTCCTTATCTCAGTCTCCTTAATTTAATGTTTCTCTTCTTTGGTTCCTTTGACCCATCACTGTTTATCCTTGATTTCATTAAGAAAATCCACTAGTGCCTACTTTTCAGTAACCATGGACACTGAGCTAATTTAATCAGTAGCTGCAAAAGACAAGGAGAGGAAAGGGAAGAATAAAAACAATAAAATATGGGGAAAGATATTGTGGATGGAACGGTAAACAAAACATTTATTGAGAATAGAGCGGTTGATATTTAAACGAGCAGGGTGTCGTGTTTTGTGTTAACGTGTACAGGTGGAAGAAGAAATGTGTGTATATTGTTTTTTCCCCTTGTTTTTGATGTTCTAGGTTGTTTGGAGAAATATATTACAATTCTTGAAGAGAAGTTCAAAACAAGCATCCTTAAAATAGTGTACGCAGGTATCCATAACAAATCCGTGGACGACAAAGATCTGCAGAATTTCTTCCGCTTCAAGTGCTGGATTTAAGAATTGTGGAAAACCTTTAAAGAATTAAACTCATTTTATGACAAATAAAAAAATGTTGGTTACACATCTGTGTCCAATTTATGGAGACGGTTGATTTCTCCCTAAACTCAGGTATAAATAACAGGATTGTTACATATTGCAATAACAAGATTGCACATTGGGCCACACAATGCTAGTATCCGCTAATATTTGCTTCAGGTTGTTTTGTTTTTTTTGTGGAATAAACATGAATGTTTTTTCACATTCATTATATTATGCAAAAGCATTTAGAAAATACATATTTTTTTTAAAGGTGAAACCCCTGATAACGGATCTAGAAACAATAGTTTACTAGATAATTTAATATTCTTAAGCAGGTTTTAAAGGATGGCTGAGCCATTGATTGAGCCACCTGTGCTGAAGCAGGGATACCCTTAACACCTGACCTGTTGGTGGTCCTTGAGGAGTGGAGTTGGCCACTCCTGGTCTAAAGGGTCTCTCCATGAAACGGTGAGTTGTGCCATGTAAAATTAACTGCATTCCATTTTCAGACTAATGCGGTAAAAACAGTGAACAAAAAAAAAAAATCTCAAGAACTTTTTACTTTGTAGAAGAAAGTTGTTCCCATTAAGGGTAACGACAAAGAAAAGAGACAATTTTGAAATGAAGCACAATTTCTTTTTCTGCTTGGCCTCTGAATGGGGAAGACCAATATTTTCCTTTAACCCAGTGGTTCCCAAAGTGTGCGCCGCGGCGCCCTGGTGCGCCGCAGCTTGGCTAGAGGGGCGCCGCGATCAGGGCCGCCAGCAGCGGGAAACAAGGGCTGCTAGTTAATTAAAAAAAAAAAAACACCTCTGAAAAAAAACCTCTGAAGCCGGCGCCGGGTCTCCCTGGCAGCGCCGGAAGTAAGAGAGAGGGAGGCCCGGCGCGCACGCTGGAGGAGCAGCACCGGGAGACAGATGTCTCCCTGCAGCACTGCAGCCTCACACACCCCCCCCCCCCTCCCTCCCCGCAGCACACCGGCCCTTCCCCCACGTGGCACAGGTGTCAGGGTTCTGCTCGCCACAAACCAGGACCGGACCGCGAGGCTGAGGTGGGGTTGTAAAAGCACCGACCTGAGACCGCGCAGGCTGATCCGGATTGCGCAGTTCGTAGTCATATGTCGCAGGATCAGGATTTGAGAAGACAGCGTCGTCGTTGTACAAGCCAGGGTCAGAACAGGAGACGTCAGGATAAACATTGTTCAGGCAAGAGTTCGGCAACATGTAGTCAGGAGTACCCCGCTTCAGCTTAGGAGCGCGGGGTTGGCCTTTGCGCGAGCGACGACCATGGCCCATGGTGCTGGTCACAGGAGATGGTAGGCAGACCAGAATAGCACACCGTCTTGCTGCACGGGTGCACCAGTGCTACAGCGCAAAAGTCCTGAGCGGGCAAGGGAATCCACTGTTTCAGCGCAGGAACCAGGACACGGCCTCTCTATATTAGGGAAAGAGTAGGCCCCAGGAACCAGGGAGCTGTAGATACAGGGAAACCTCCGCTTCAGTGCAGGAATCCAGGAGACTGCAGAACGCAGGGACGAAACCACTACTTAGTGCAGGAATCCAGGAGGCTGAAGGACGCAGGAACGAATCTCTGCTTCAGCACAGGGGAACAAGCGGCTTGAAGGGAGCTGAAGGATGCAGGACGTAACCTGGAATCAGCATTGGAGAACAAACGGCTTGAAGGAAGCTGAAGGACGCAGGGCGTGACCTGGTATCAGCAAAGGGGAACAAGCGAGAGCTTGTGGCAAAACAGTTGACATCCAGTAAGGACTATGCTCGGCCAGGAGCATTATGGGCAAGCAATACTTAAAGGCCAGCGGGCCAATCCCCGGCGGGGGTGTGAAGGTACTGCCCCTAATGAGTGAATGCAAGTATAGTTTGCAATGAAAGGCTGCACAGCTGCAGTAGATACCAGAGGGAGTGTGTATTGCTTTGAGTGAATCCAGGCTGCAGCAAACCTCAGGAAAGCTGTTCCAGAACTGCACCGGTCTGCAAGGTAAGGTAACCAGTAAACCGTGGAGCGGATTCCTTACAGTACCCCCCCCTTCACGCGAGACCTCCGGGCGAACATGAGCACTCATAGAGTTGGAGGCCCGGGAATTGTTGCTGAACCGTCTAGGATTGGGGCTAGAGTCGTACTCCAGAGACTCATGATTAGTCCTTAGTGTACCCCCACCCCCCGGTGAGAACTTTGGCCAGACAGGACCATCCATGGGCCTTGGGGACATTGAGTTGTTCCTAAACTTCTTTAGGTAGAAAGGGCATCCGTAAACGAGCAGTTCTTTGGTGAGTACAGTTCTAGGATATAAGATTGATGGAGGAAACATCCTTGGTACATGGCTTGCCTCGCAAAATGTCTTGGAAATCCAGGGCTGTGAAGAACCAGAGAGTTCCAGAGCAAAAACGGTAGAAGAACCCCAACTGAAAGCCCAGTCCTTAATAAAGAAACCTGAATCTAGGATCAGCGGGCCTGATAGTTGATCGAATACACCAGGAGAAACTTTGTAACAGAAAAAGTCTTGGCTGACCACTGCATGTTGGAATTTGCGAGGAATTTTTCCTCTAGAAGGTTCCCAGGTAATGGTTAGTAAGGGTATAGGCTGGTTAGAAGCATCTCCCGGTATTGGTATGGAAGGTGACAAGGCAAGCAGTAAACCAGGCATAGGGACCGAAATCTTGGGATACGTACAGAGTATTTCCAACTGAGAGGAAATAACGGGCCACCGAAAATTCAGAGGGACAAAACCATGGTTTAGCAGGAGCAGAGAAGCAAACAACAGTAGAGCTCTCCAATAGTGGGAAATCTTCATTGGGAGATAATATTGTCAGTGAATCAGGAATAGACCTTGGGATCTTCAAATCAGTAGCTTGAGAAAAAGGCAGAGCCAGGGTAGTGGTGGGAGGGAAGCTAACATCAGAAGCTGAAGTCTGTACCTCAGTGACAGGGCCCTGAGAATCAACAAGCAGCAAGTATGAACTATGAAAACTCTTAATGACATGCACCTTAGGAGTACAAAGAGTCTTCTCTAAAACTGCAATGGCCCTAACCACAGGGGTACCTAACCTGACAAAAACATGAATTGGTGTGTTTTCTAGTGCAAAATCTCTGATCACAGGACTCCTAACCGATAGTGAGGGTATCTGGGTTTGATTAGAGAAAAAATCAGATGTATTGATAAGTGACATAGAAACACTTACTGAGATTCTAAATTTGCTGGACATGTGAGAAAAAATACCCTTTAAGACAGGAGCTTTAATCTCCCCCCCGAGTAACCCCATGTTTGCTGGGACATATTTAGACACAGTACTGAGGGACTGGGTTTCAGCAAAGGCAGGACAGCTAAAAAGCTCAAATTTAAACCCCAGGACTTGTAATATGTGCATGGTGTCCTCAGACAGTACTAAGGGAGTGACCGCAGATATGCTGATCCCCAAAGGATTAGCCTGGAGAGAGAAATCAGGAGAGCCCCCAGACAGGATACCCCTTATAGAAAGAGCCTCAGAATCAGAAGGAGAATCATTACCTCTCAGAGTCTCAAAACTAGTAAGACACAATTCAGCGAAAAGGGAAACAGTATGCAAGCTTTTTACTGATCTATATGAAAAAGCGTCACTTTTGGGAGAAAACCGTGCGTCCGCAAACATTCCTGGGAACACAATATGAACCCCAGGAGAGACATACAGACTACTGTATGCCTTTAACCCTAAGCTTAAAGAGGAGGAGAACTCAGACAGTACACGGGGGTTAATCATAACTGTACTGGTCTCTGAAGTAGGTATTTGGTAAGGAATGTCTGGGAAACCAGAACTTACTGCAGACTCCATAATGTGGGAACTATGCGCTGAAGCAGGGATCACCGCTATGTGGGCGACAGGCTGGTTCAGTGAAATACCCGGGAGAAGGAACTCTGCGACTAAGCTTAGGGAAAAACCTGACTCCTGAATACATTTAACAGGAACCAGAACTTTAGCCGAAGTCTCCGGAGACGAAACTGCGGAAACTTGAGCTGAAGCAGGGGATTTATAGCAAAGAATATCTAGAGACTCCGTACGGTTATGGGAATCCCTCAATGCAACCTCTGCTGTCTGACTTGTGGACTCATTCTCTGAGGCTACAACGAAGGCATTAACTTGGAGGCAGCAAGAATTTACAGGGGTTAATGCAGACAATGCCTGAGAGTAATACATAGGTAACCTTTTCTCTGTATTAGAAGAGAGCAGGAATCTCTCGTCTGAAGCTAGGGGCGTGACCGTGGCTGACAGAGAACAGGGATTTACCAAAGGAAACTCAGAGAGCTGCCCCACAGAGGTTAATACAGAAATAACCCTGGGAACAGAACTTAGGGATTCTTTCTCTGACGGGGAAAGCGCGCAGGACTGTCTAGCAGAGTTTAAAGCTGGAAAACCCTCAAGACCTAGAGAGAGGGATTCAAAGCTAGAAATAGGAGAACTAAGGGACTTATTCTCTGATACAAGAACCTTAGTGTTAGTTAGTGACACATATGTGTTCTCCAAAGGGACCTCACAGGACTGATCGGCAGGGGTTAATGTAGACATATCATTAGTGTCAGGGAACCCGGGCATACAATCAGAGCTTGGGACTGTGGCAGTTGCTACGTTGGGAGATATTGGTAATAGTTCTGTTTGGTCATCTCCCGGAGAGAGAGATACGTCCCCCGGTTTAGCAACAGGACTGGTAGCCGAGGGATACCGCCAAACGACGGCGTGAGCGGCTAAGAGAC